>NW_005842328.1:389013-392613 GCF_000455745.1 Alligator sinensis | reverse complement strand
AGGGGGTCGGACTAGATGATCTGCCCAGGTCCCTTCCGACCCTAGAAACTATGAAACTATGAAACTATGAGTTTCTTCCAGTTCATCGCGGTATGAGATTTGAATCAAGTCCATTGTTCTGACAGAAATTTACTGAATCATCAAACTGTGGGCAGATAAAAATCCATAACACGATTGAGCAGCCGATTTTTCCTCTAAGAAATGTTTTTTTTCAAAATTTTCATCTGATATATCATCTGCTCTTGATTTCAATTTGTGGGAAAACTTCTATGATGCTTTTCTGGATTGGACCAGTTTGGCATGCTGAACATATGTCCTTTCTAGCAGTCCCTGTTGGCAGAAGTTCTTTCTTTGATCTGTGCACCTTCCTTGCTTAGCAAAAATTACCTTATCCTTCAAACTACTTAGGATTGCCATGGGTGATCTTCTTCTACTGACTTGCAGTTCCTTTAAGATTCAAGCTCTTCTGTTGCTGGAGCAGCCTGTTTTTTGTTTGTTGGTTTGTCTGTTTTTTACTGACATCCTAATAAAAGCCAGGCTATGAAGGAGTGGAAGGAAATTTGGAAGCCGCTTGCTGGATGAGTGTTTTGTGGAAGCTTAAGTGCTGGTGGACAATGACCCTGTAAGCTTTAGGATTAATTCAATCACAAAATATGTGCTTAATGCAGGCATTACTGAGAGAGTTTCCCTGGGCACTTTATGCAGGTCAGAGCAGAGGATGGAGGAGGTTAGGACCTTTTGGGTGTAAAATCCATGAAAGAATTTGTGCGGGAGTTTGATCCTGCTATCCAGATTAATTAATCTCATGAAAGAAAATATGCTTTTGCTGTGAACAGGCATGGGAAAGTAGGAGGAGAATGATGGAGACTCTGAGCCTCCTGCATACTGTCTATGGTGGAATCCTGTCCCAGCCTCCTCCTCTCCCTGGGGGTAGTCTGCCCCTCTCCCCCTCTCATGTGTCTATCACTCTGGTTGCTAAGCAACCAACTCTGCCTACCTGAGGGATTTAAAACCAGCAGTGGTTTTAACCTCTCTATTGTTCTAAGCACTGACCTCATGGCGAGGGGGCAGGGGCATAAGCCATGCCATTCCTTGAGGTGACCAGTGATGCTTTTCAAATTGATTGGTCAGCATCAAACAACACCTGCCTTAATTGGACCTGAAAGGTGAGGTCAGAAAGGTTATTTAAGGGCCTCTTTTTCCTGGAAGGAGGTGAGCCATATTGGGGAACATGGAGTAAGCACACAGCCTCTGGAGCTTGTCTAGCCTCCAGATGAACATGTGAGTAACTTACCTGAAACATATCTAGAAATATAGCTTTGTCACAGGCGGAGAAAGACCGGAGTGACTCCCAGGTCCATGAGGGGAGTCCCAGGGCCAGGGGCAGAGGGTGGAATGGAAAGGAGAAAGAATAAAAAAGACAACTTACTCACTGCAGGATGGGAGGAAGAGCAGAGACGGCAGGAGAAGCTCGCGCGTGTCTCAGATCACGCCTTAAATTACTTACAGCTGGAGGATGACGTCACTCCTAATTGCTGGCCGGTGAAGATAAAAGGGCTGGCGGCGAAAGGGAGCGGGGCGTGCACGTGGCTGCTGGAAGGGAGCCTGGCTGGTGGAGCCGGCCGAAGGCGCGGAACGCCAGAGCTGACCGCCGGCACTCACTACGGCAGATTAAAGGAACCCGGGGGTAAGCCAGCACCCGAAGCCAGCATAACAATTGCAGGTGAGCTGGGAGAGAGAGAGGTAAGAGCCCCGGCAGTGTGGAGAGGACAACGGACCGAGGAAGACCCAGAGAGAGGGCTGCGGTCTGGGGAAGACCTGGAGAGAGGGCTGCTGCCCGGGGAAGACCCGAAGAGAGAGTCACACCAATGGGATACCGGGCAAGGAGTGGCGGAATCCTAAGATAGAAGGATAGGGCCACTGAACCGAGCCACGGCCAGGTGACCTGGTCACCAAGCAGAGGGGTAGAGAGACTACTGGCTCTACAAGGAAGCCTAATAAGGGCAGGGTCATTCGTCTCTTGAGGCCCATGGAGTTTTTATTTGAGTTTTGAAAGGTGTTTTGTGTTCCCCCGGGTTAGAAGGGGCTAAGGTCACGACAGCAAGGAGCTAGAGCAAGGGGTGAGCTCGTTATTTGTGCATCTGGGGAATTATTCGGGCACCCACAGAAACAGCCAAGATCCGTCAGGCTGGGTAAGGGCGAGGTGCAGGGGAGGAGGAGCCTCGCAGAAGACATCTACGACGCAGGTGACTGACAAGGGTAACCGCGCTACACGAAGCCCCACCCACTGAAAGATTCAAGTCATGGCAGGCGAGAAAGGGCAGACTGCAGCGTGTGGAAAAACCTCCCAGAAGGCCACCTGCGATGGCCAGCTGAGTACCGGTAAGCACTCGGAGCAAGGAAGCCCGAGGTAAGATGTACAAGGCCCGGCGGGTACAAGCTTACTGTAACATAGAAGTGTGTCAAAAGGTGACTAAGTTGGTAGTGTTTGCTCTGAGCTATTCTGTGATACTTCTGTAACCTGTACTCTTCTCCAGTCCCAACCTCTTTAACTAATAACGTTCTCCACTATAAGAAGCTTAGCGAACTGGCTGGGAGAGGGACTGGGGAATGCCTTATGCTCCCTATGTTTGGCTGGCTAAGGAAGGATACTTTTTGTGCTTCAGGCTAAAAGAAGCACCTTAAGTTCTCACTGTGGGTCAAGCACCCTCAAGGTATGCAAGACCTGTGTACCCTGGGGGGCACAGGGCCTGAATAGAGACCAGACCCCTGGGTGGTGGCAGCGGTTACCCCAGGCTTGTGGGTGTGCTCCAGGGGGGGAGGGGGGGTCATCCCCAGGGGAGGCACACCAAGCTTGGTAGGTGGACAGGTGCAGTGAGGTGTATGTCTCAGTGCAGGAGCACCCCCTACTGGCCTGTCACACTGTCTAAATGATTCTTTCTTTTCTTCTTCTAGAAAACAAAGACATTGTCTTTGAAAGGAGTGTGAGGTTTCCTTGAAAAGATTTATTACCCTAAGATAATAACTGTAGCAATAAAACCTACCACCTTGAGAAACGGGAACAAGGATTGCCCTAGAGAATTTGTAGAGATTCCACAATCTTCCATGGATGGCAATACAGAGGCATACCGAGGGTCTGGCCTACAGGACACCTGCACTTTGATTATTTTTGAAGATGCCGTCCTGAAATCCCTTGCACATGAGTTTAATGTGGGTCATACAATAAACTCTACTGATTTCAATGGGACTGCTTAAATCATTCACATTAAGACCATTACATTTCTTTCAGGATTGGGCCCCTGATCTTCATGTCACAAAGATGCTGGACCCAACTCTCTTCCCATTGTCTCCAGTGTAAATCATCTGAAATCGATGGAGTTACAACCGTGCAAAACTGGTGTAAGGGAGGGAGGAAATGTTGACTGTTCTCTTTAAGGAGAAGCAGATTAAATGAGTGACTTTTCAAGGATGCAGGATTCATTCATTTCCCCATGCAGATGAAAATGCTCAGTGACACTATCAAGGACTCCAGTGTCCCAGGGAGGAATTCATAGGAAATTGTGCTATTGCTTCTCTTGTCTATTGTGTTAAATTGAGGGT
>NW_005842328.1:382501-388982 GCF_000455745.1 Alligator sinensis | reverse complement strand
GAAAAATGCAGGTTCTGACTCTGACAGCTCACAATAACAGTTGGATGCAAACTCTGCAAGGCAAATGCCTTCTGAGACTGAAAGACACTACTACACCTTGATGCTAGTGAGCATCAAGGTGTAGTGAATGCTGGCAACTCCCACAATGTACAGGTCAAGACAATCCTTTTATTCCCGTTTTCTTTCCTCTTACTGCGAGAGCCCCAATGCCTTTCAGTTAGATTTTTTTTAAAATTTACTTTTAAACTTTTTACTTTGCAAATCACCTTCATATGTATTTATCCTCCAGGCTGAAGTGCTACCCAAACACCGGGTCAACCTTTCAGTTTAGTTAGCCCTTTTTTCAACTGCTGTTTCCTTTCTACATTTGAAAACCAGGAAGAAACGTATTGCTTTGAATCCTACTTGCTCTCTAGACTGCAGGCATATAAACATGCCAGTTCAAAGAGGGAAAGCAGGCCATGATGCAGGACTTTTAAAGGAAATTGTTGGTCTCTGCATTTCTCTGGAGACTAAATTCAGCAAAGTTGTCAGCATGTCTTGTGCACCTCCTGTTGATCCTGAGAAGAGGGGCACTTAGTTTCATAGTTGGTAGGATCGGAAGGGACCTGAGCAGATCCAATCCCCTGCCCTGGCAGGAAAGGGCACTGGGGTCAAACGACCCCAGCAAGGTGTTCATCTAGCCTCCTCTTAAAGACCCCCAGGGTAGGAGCCAGCACCACTTCTCTTGGAAGCTGGTTCCAGATCCTAGCCGCCCTGACTGTGAAGTAGTGCCTCCTGATGTCTAGTCTGAATCTACCCTCTGCCAGCTTGTGACCGTTATTTCTTGTCAGTCCTGGTAGCGCTCAGGGGAACGGGGACCCCCAACCCCACCCAATGCCTGCTGGTCTCCCTTGGCCAGTTTATAGATGGCCACCAGATCCCCCTCAGCCTTGTCTTGAGGAGGCTGAACAGGTTCAGTTCCCGTAGCCTCTCCTTGTAGGGCCTTCCCTGCTGCCCCCGGATCACACGGGTGGCCCGCCTTTGGATCCTCTCCATGTTGTCCACATCCCTCCTGAAGTGCAGCGCCCAGAAATGGACGCAGTACTCCAGCTGTGGCCTGACCAGTGTTGCATAGAGTGGGAGGATCACCTCCTTGGACCTGCTCAAGATGCATCTGTGGATGCATGACAAGGTGCAGTTAACTTTCCTGACCATGTCTCCACATTGGCGGCCCATGTTCATTTTGGCATCAATAATGACTCCAAGATCCTTTTCTGCCTCTGTGCTGATGAGAGGGGAGTTCCCCAGCCTGTACATATGCTGCTGGTTCTTCCTCCCCAGGTGCAACACCTTGCACTTGTCAGTGTTGAAATCCATCCTGTTCTCATCCACCCACCCCTGTAACCTGTCTAGGTCCAATTGCAGCCTGTCCCTCCCTTTTAGCATGCCCACATCCCCCTACATCTTAGTGTCATCTGCAAATTTGAACAGGGTGCTTTTCACCCCCTCATCCAAGTCACTGATGAAGATGTTGAACAGTGCGGGCCTGAGGACTGAGCCCTGGGGGACCCCACTGCCCACAGCCCTCCAGGTCTAATAAGACCCATCCACCACCACTCTCTGGGTGTGGCACTTAGCAGAGATTGGATTACATGCTCGTTGCGGGGACCATACCAGCCATAGTCCTAGGGGCTGTCAAACCCAGAACCCTGATATGGCCTGAAGAGCTCATTTCCTCCCAGATTCTCCATTGGCACAGAGCTTTTCTTTATAAGCTTTTTTATTTTTAAGTATCTACAGAGGTTGTTTTAATTCATTCTCTCATTGCTCAGTTTTATTGCAAAAAGCATGTGCTTAGAAAACAAAAGCCTTTTGCATGTATATCTTCCAGCACCAATGCTTTCACTGTTTAGTGAGAAGACACCCGATTGTGGAAGGTGCTCTGATTTAGAGAGGCTTTCAATCACAATGAAACCACTGTATACAAGTGGCCAAATGGAGGGACCTTAAACTACGTGTGAGAGCTGACCACAGCGTGATAGAGCATCCACGAAGCAAATGAGAATCAGGCCCTTTCTACTTTAACATTACAGGTTTGGATTTCATTGTAATGTAAAATTATATGAGATGCATTTAAAGCTGCCACTAGGCAACCTGTTGGCCTCCTGTTCCATCTAACAGCATTTGCAGCATTAATAGAGCCATTTCAATTCTCACCTGATGTGAGACAGCTCTGGGTCTGTAGGTCTTTTAAGGCCCAGGTGAGAAAAGTGTTTGCTAAAAATAAAGTACAAGCAGCACCAATCGACACTCGGAAATGTGAATGTCTGCAAAATTACATTAGGGAGAAGCAGGGCTCTGTCTCTTGGTCAGACCATGGTCACGAGACCTCTGCCACAACACAGATGGTTTCCTTTCACTGCTGTGTGCTAGGGAAGGGAAAGTTTAGCTCATTTTAGCCTCTTCCTCTCTTCTTTACTGTGCTTCTCCATAGGCCAGTGAAATGCTGACAACCCCCCTCCTCACCCACATACACACGTAATCCAGATCAGAGGAATGGGATCTTAAACTCATTTCACCTCTTAGAAGCAGGACTTGTGATATTTTAATGGTGAATGCAATAAAAGTTCTGGACTATGGCTCTGTGTGAGACCTTCGTACCCCCAACCACTGAGGCCTGAGAAGTGAGCTCCTCACCTTTAAGAAATGCACGTAATCTCTGGTGCTTTTTTGCATCTCCCTCCATTTTGGCCAACGTGGCAGTCTGTGAAATACTTACAGTGTAAATGATGTGCCAGAAAACCAGGTCGCCCTGACAGCCTCACATCCCCGTGTGCACACCAAGGGCACCTGTATGTTAATAGGTGTTAATGACAGAAGGGGCCGTGATGATCACCTGCCCTGACCTCTGACCCATCACTAGTGGGAGATGCAACCCAGTGTTCCCTTTATGAAGCTCAGGTGCTTGCTGTTGACCTGATGCCTCTGTTGTGTAAAGACATCACATCCTCCTCTGCAGACCCCAGGGGATGAGGGATTTCCTACCTTCCTCTCATGAGCAGTCCTGTGTGTCTGGAAGGCAGGGTTGGGCATGCACTCTGGACACTCAGGAGCACTCCAGAGCCATCTCTTCTGCCTAGTTCATGGGCTTTGGAATGTGGAGAGCAGGGGTGTGTGGGTAGGTTTAATCTCCTGATGGCCTCCTGGGCTCTGTCTGGTGGTTGTAAAGACGTAATCTTAAATAGTTTTAAGGTTTGTCTACATCAGTGGACACCAACCTTTCTGGCAGGGATGCTGCGAGGTAAGCCCCAAACACCCCCAAGGCCACTTCTATCCCCTTCCTCTCCCCGATTTGCTGCTCTGCTTTCTGCTCCCTGCCCTGCACTCTATGCCTTATCAACTGTTCTGTTTTCTGCTCCGTGCCCTGCACTCCCTGCCTGATCAGCTGCTCTGCTTTATGCTCCCTGCCCTATCTGCCATTGTTTTCCCTGCTCCCTTTGTCACGTGTTGGATACGGAGTAAATTGTGGCACGGGTCAGCCACCCCTCCACAGCACCATGAGGATAGTGTGTCCTGGCAGGGGTACTCCCAATTGTACTCTACCCACCCATCCCCAGTCCTATACTCCAGACCCCTAAATACTCCATGCAGGCAGGCTGCTCTGGGATCTTCCCCAGTGACAGCTTTCAAGGTGGTCAGAGACCAAGGTCTTGAGAGTGACTCTGGGGGGATGCCCCACCTATGTTTTCAGCATCCTTTCAAAGTATGGAAGCTGGACGTGGATGCCATATTCCAATCTTGGCCTCATTCTTGCCATATACACCCATAGCCATTAGGACTGTGCAAAGCTTCAGATCATGATTTGGATTCAGATATAATTTGGATGATTCAGAGGCTGAATCTACAAATCCAAATCGAATCACTGGAGAACAGGTTTAGGTTGGAGATCAGAAGGCAATATTTTACAGTTAGGGTGGCCAAAATCTGGAACCAACTTCCCAGGGAAGTGTTCCTCACCCCTACCTTGGGCAAATTCAAGAGGAGGTTGGACGATCACCTGTCTGGGGTCTTGTGAACCCAGCATCCATTCCTGCCTGTGGCAGGGGGGCAGGAGGCGAGGTCTGTTGCGCAGGGGGTCAGGCGAGATGATCTGTTCAGGTTCCTTCTGACCCTAGCTACTATGAAACTATGAAACACTGGAAGCTTTAGGCTTTCCGAATTGATTTGCCTGTTAGCAACCAGAGGTGCAGGGCCCCAGAAGCCAGACTCACCCTGCACCCATCTCCTTGAAACTTGGCAGACTTTGTAGCCTCAGCAGGGGTGACCACCCCTGCAGTTTTCACCCCACTGTGGTGTAACACATACACATGACATGAGTTTTACTTTCAAGAATTTGGGGTGCAGTTTCCCCCAAACCCCTGCACCTATTTCCTTGAAGCTTGGCAGACTTCATGCTCTCAGCAGAGGCTATGATCTCTGCAAGTTTCATCCAAATCAGACACAAAGCAACAATGTTATAGATATTTCATTGATTCCCCATTATACCCTACGGCCGGATCTCGGAAGCAGCTCCAAAGCTTCAGAGCCGATTCGGACGAATCAAAGCGAGAAACTGATCTGGAGCTCCGAACTGGATCACTGGCATCCAAATTGGCTGGATCTGAACCCAAATCAAATAGCTACCTATTCTCACAGGCCTTATAGCCATGTCACCACCCCCTTGCTGCCCCCTGTTCCTTTCTTCATACACCTCAAGAGCACGCATCCTTGTGGGACCCACAGTAACTTCTCAATAATGATCCTGAGTCCTTTCAGGGAACAATGCCTTCACAGATGTAGCCCCATATCTATCCAGCAGGAACCATGTTTTATTTTCTTCAATACGAGTCCTTTGGATTGGACTGAGTTAAAATGTTGTTAATTTGTGTTCACTGTTACCAAGAGATCCAGATTGCTCTCTTTCAGTGACCTGTCCTCATAATTTCATGGTCAGCCTGTTAGCTGTATTCCACTGGAATGAAGTTTCTAGGAACCCCAATAACCTGTGAAGGCAGAGGACTGGATTCAATAATCTAGGGAATATCTTCCAGTCCTATATTCTAATGATTCCTTGTTCCTCACTACCAAAATAAGGGCAAATCCTGGCAATTTTCCTGAAGACTTGAATCTGATGAATATATTTGCTCAGATCTGTAGTACTTCCAGAAGTATATTAGATTAGTAATTGCTTAATTTTTTAAAACAATTATTATCTCCACTTCTCTGTTTCCCATGCAACAGATTGAAAAGCACAGATTCAAAGTATGGCTCCTGCTGTCTTTCCACATATTTATTGTTTTTGCCCCTTTCAACGTCTCACCATAAAAGTGAATGATGGGAATTAGAAGTGGGGAGATGATAGCTTAATTTCTCAAAATTTAAGTGATCACTCAAGTTTATGTAAATTGAAATGTCCAAAAGTGATGGGGAATAAAAAATGTAAACTTCACGGGATGATAAGGAGCCTGTTATTTTAATAAATTAGGGGCTGATGCCTTCAGTATTGATCTCCAAGGTGTTTTTTGGGGAAATCATTTTACCTGTTGTGTGCAGCTGAGTGGGTGTGTAGGCCTGTAAGAGTGGGGCCATACCTAATCTAATGGAATGGTAGGACTCTAGGAAACATTCCTATTATTATCATCACAATAGCACTGAAAGGTTTTTATTCATACCAGTCTCCCTTGTTGTGGGCAGTGTTCATTTAAATACTCTCAGGTTCAGTCACTGGCTGCCCTATTTAGCTTAGTGTCTCAAGAGACACAATAGGCAGAGAACAAGAGGCAGAGGGCACATCCACACATGCATTAATGCACCGTAGTTACTGCACATTAAGTTTAGTATCTGCAATAACCGGTACTAACTAAATGTGCAGTAACCGGTGCTGCTGTGCGGTAGCACTAGCACACACCTTTTAAGTGCTGCTAATGCGCATTAGACTAATTCTGCTGCACATTAGCACAACAGCATGGCTTTTGCTGTGACACGCTAATGCACAGTAGAATTAATCTACTGCACATCCAGCATCTTGTATAGACGTGCCCAGGGAGTACTAGCAATTCTTGGGGTGAATTCCAGAAATGCAGCTGCTCTGGGATCATCTCCAGTGGCCCACCTTGGGTATGCCAGAAACCTGAGAGCAGGATGCCGAGAGTAGCTTTGCAGGCACAATTCCAGGTTTGAGGCATGTGAGCAGGAGTCTGCTGGTGAGCAGTCCTCAGGGGCATCTCTACTGGGACATGTTGCCTTGTGTAGGCCTGCTAAAGGACTTGCCAAGATTACATGGGGTATTGGTGGTAGAGCTGAGAACTAGACTCACACCAGACCCTTTGGCATGAGTTATAGGATAAGACCCTAAAACAAAATACCAACTAGCCAGATGTTCATTTGGGGTAAATCAGGAGCCTCAATGACTATCAGCTGAGCTGAGTGGATTAACACCAGCCACATATCTGTGTTCATT
>NW_005842328.1:379431-382470 GCF_000455745.1 Alligator sinensis | reverse complement strand
TCTTTCCCTTCTCTGAATCCATGAAACAAAAGCAGTCTGTGATGGATGAGATTCGTGTGCCTTATGCTTGCTGCATACTAAGGATCAAGGCTTTTGAAAAAAAGTAAAGATGACTTGTCCAAGGAAGGGCGTTGCATTGTCATGGGGATGCTTTCTCCGGTAAAATTCCCACCCTAATGCCAAATGAGAAATCTCATATTAGATGGAAACGTACGAGCGGCTCACGGCAACCTCTTTGTCATCCTTGTCAGAAGCTGAGAGTTGAACTCTGGGTTTTCAGAGCTCAAGGCGATTTGAAATTTGCAGCTCCTCTCTTCACTGAGTCATTCAATATTCAGAACTCTGTTTGACAAAAATGTGCCAAGAAATATTAGGTTGAGGTGTTTTCAAGGAAAAAAAAAAAAAATCCAAATGGCAAAGCAGCTCGTTAGGCTGCTGGGTAATAAAATACTGCATATTTAAGAGAATAGCATGAGTTACCTCCCCTGTGCTCTGTCTGATCTTAGCTTAGCAACCAATGCCTCTTCAGGAAAGCGCTTAAGTGCATGCCTAAAATCAAGTACATGTTAAGTGCTTGGCTGAATAAGGACGGACTCACGTGTTGCTGAGATTTTTCTTTCCTTTTTTTTTTTTTAAATCCTCCACTGACAGTTTTTAACATGTGTCTTTAGGAACTGACATCTGGAAAACTGAATCACATCTTAGCATAGAACCAGATAAAAATTTGAAATGAATGCAGGCAAATGACTCCTTTCTTTGACTGGATCCCAAAAAGAAAGAGACCCATGAACAAACTAAACCCTCCTACCCCCCTTCCCCCATGTGAATGGACTAGATAAAGGAGTTTCTTCTCTTGCAAAGTGCACGGAGATTGCAGGGATGACTATGATACAAGCCCCAAGACAAAGAGGCAGCTCTGTTACTATTGTTTCCTGGGCCCAATTCACAGTGCCAGCATGGGGATTCTGCCACTTATTCCATGTCTCCCTTTCCTTGTGTGACCAGTGGGAAATGCCCAGTGCAATTGTTGCATCCTCATTCATAAAACAAAAAAGTGAAACCCTGGCTGGCCAGTCTAAGCCTGATCGCTACAGTCATTATCTATCCTGCACTCATGTGGTCTGAAACCCTTGGAGGACAACAGGAAATGGCAAGTTTAAGGCCAATAGCACTGTTGTTGGAAAGGGAAGCCGCCTGACTTCCCTATCGTCTACCCTGTGAGACCTCGCAGCAAAAGAAGAGACAGAATTGCTTTCCTTTTATCCACCCTCCTGTTTTCAGTTTTCTGTGTGCTTCTCTTGTCGTTACTTCCTCCACATGAGAATAGTTGAGTAGTACCTTCGTTGTCATGTTCCCTACCCTTTTAGCAAAGAATTAGAGTCAGTGTGGGTGCATCTACATGTGTGCTTCACTGCACATTAGACTAATTTAATGTGCACTAAAGCATCACAGTCTACACATGCGTTACAATTAGTGCTCAGTAGATTAATTTACTGTGGCATAGGATAGTCCTGTCAGACACAGATACTGTCCTATGTGGCAGTAAGCTGTGTTCCTTCTAAGCTGGGTGGCATGCATGGCCATGCAGGCACACCTGGCAGTGCAGCATGAGCACACCTGTGTGACAGTGCACGCCGTGCAGCTTAGAGGGAACGCTGGCGGTCAGTTATTGTGCTTAAACGAACGAGTAGAAGGTGATGTTGGGATTAGTTTACACTGGCTCAAATTGAGCCAGAGTATATTCAATCATATTAACTGCATGTGTAGATGTTCCCAGTGATGATGTCAAGTGGATGGCACTCACCAGGCTCAAGGAATAGGCCAGTGTTTACAATGGCCTGTCCACAAGGCTGGAGATATTAGCATTTGTACTGTAAAGAATTAATCCTGCTTAATGTTACTTCTTTTTTGTTTGTTTGTTTTATGTTGTTTTTCACTTGCATGCACTCCCATTTCCCCTCCAAAAAGGAACAAATAAACCAATAAAAAAGAAGGACTTAGGGAACTTTGATGGCTCAGTAGGGTAATGGGAAATCGGATTTTGCCTATTAGTTTAAATACATGTAGGGTTAGAAGTTAACGTTACCTAATGGCTCCTGTGAAATCAGATGGTTACTTCAGCTGTTGGATTACTGCTTCCGTGGCAATGAGCATCTTGTTGAATGACTCAGAACAGATGCAGAGGATAACAGTTACGAACATCTTTAATTTAAACAAATACCCATGTATTCTTGTACATAAGCAGGTACTTAACTTTAAACACTAGGAGCACATCTGCAACTTCAGACACCTGAGGCAAGCCTCATTACACTGCACAGTAGTGTGCTGGGCAAAAACCATGCTAATATGCTACTGCGTGGTAGTATTGGGCTACTATGCAGGAAGCAGCACTAAAAACTCATGCACCGGTGCTACTGCGCAGTACCATAAGTTATTGTACATTGATTTAATACTTGGTCAACCAAGCATTAAACTTAATGCACACTAACTACAGCACATTAATGAATGTGTAGACACGCCGTTGTTGACTGCCATCTAGACCCCACTGGGGTAGATGCTATATGGGTTTAAGCATATGCTTAAAGTTCAGCACATTTCCTTAAAGGCATTTTGCAAGAGGAACCTCATCCATACAGATGAGCCTCATTCTTTGCCTAAGTTAGCTCTGGCAAGTCTTCCACTTCTCTACAAGAAAAAGAAAAGAAATCAAGGTATCTGGCTCTAATGTCAAGCTATACATCCTGTTGGGATAAATGTTGAGTGTGAGGTGAGACAAGATTCTTTGGGTAAATCTGATATCTTTTATAAGACCGTCTCAAATAGCTGGAAAAATTCTTCTTTGCAAGCTTTCAGGATTGTGAGGTGAGGAGTGAAAGGGACTCTGTCTCCTATCATGCCTTTGCATCTGGCTGGCCCACAGCAGGGACTGAGACAGCTCACAAAAGAGGGTGAAGTAGATTCATAGATTCATAGATGCTAGGGTCGGAAGGGACCTCAATAGATCATCGAGTCTGACCCCCTGCATAGGCAGGAAAGAGT
>NW_005842328.1:378751-379206 GCF_000455745.1 Alligator sinensis | reverse complement strand
TGATGAACTTATAGGCAGCCACAAGGTCGCCTCTCAACCTTCTCTTGCAGAGGCTGAAGAGGTCCAGGTGCCCCAGTCTCTCCTCATAGGGCTTGGCCTGCAAGCCCTTAACCGTACGAGTGGCCCTTCTCTGGACCCTCTCCAGGTTATCCACATCCCTCTTGAAGTGCGGTGCCCAGAATTGCACGCAGTACTCCAACTGCGGTCTGACCAGCGCCCGATAGAGGGGAAGTATCACCTCCTTGGATCTGTTCGCCCTGCATCTGGTGATGCACGATAAAGTGCCATTAGCTTTCCTGAGGACTTCGTCACACTGCCGACTCATGTTCATCTTGGAGTCCACTAGGACTCCAAGATCCCTTTCTGATTCTGTGCCTCCAAGCAGGCCATTTCCTAGGCAGTAGGTATGCTGGACATTTTTCGTCCCTAGGTGCAGCACTTTGCATTTCTCCTTG
>NW_005842328.1:357103-378182 GCF_000455745.1 Alligator sinensis | reverse complement strand
AATGATGTCGGCCAGTGCCTTCAGCACCCTCGGATGGAGCTCATCCAGGCCTGCCGTCTTAAACGCATCCAGTTCCTCCAAGTGCTTCTGCACCATCTCAGGGTCTGCGCTTGGTAGTCTGGCGCCTTGCTGCTGCCTCTTTACAATCCCAGTGAGAGACTTGTCTTGCCCCTCGCTTAGGAACACAGAGGCAAAGAACTTGAACGCTCGTTGCGCATGGGCCAAGTCCTGGAGGACTGGAAAAGGGCCAATTTCAATTTCTTGTTATCCTTAACTTGGGATGCCATCCTCAGCTTCCTGGTAGCTTTGGCCTGTCTAACTGCCTCCCTGCAAGCGCGAGCAGAGGAGGTATCCCCCTCTTTAGTAGTCTCTCCCCATTTCCATTTTTTATATGCCCCCCTTTTTGCCTGTAGGCTGCTCTGGGTTTCTCAGGAAGTAGATGTTTCCTCTTCCAGAACAGGAAGGGAATCATATCTCTGAGCCACCACCCCTTCTCTGTCCTGTCCCTGGGACCCTGTGGCCACATGCCGTCTGTTCCTCCAGGCAGATGGTGTGGTTACAATCTAGCCCTTTGCAAGCAAAAAGGAACAGATTGGTGGTCCTCTGAATTGTTCATAAGGGAACTCAGAGCAAGAAGGCTTATTAGCATCTGAACCTGTCCCAACATGCACTTCATTGCCAATTAAAGGGATGTAAAGCACCATTTTATCCTGGTATTATGCTCAGGTATAAAACTATTCTTCCATGTACTTCAGCTATGCTCGTGATTTGGTAATAGGCTATATATTCTATAATATCTGAATTAGTCTTGACAGGTTGTTTACAATTGGCCCCTGCCCAAAGCATGGCATAGTCTACCACAAGGTGCCAGACAGCACAGTTCACAGTCAGCCTTTACAGGGAAAGAAATTAAAAACAGCCCTTAAAGGCTCCAAAGAAATACTTTTTTAAAGGCAACATATAATGAGTCTGTGGAATTCAGTACTGCAAGATATGGCTGCGTAAAAAATGGGTAGGTTTATAAACACGTTAAAACAGATAGTCATGGGAGGTGCAAAGCTTGTAGCCACGCTCACTAGGATACACTAAAATCCTCATGCCTAAACCCCTCACAGGGTTGGACAATGCCCTGCATGGCTGTAGAGCCAGGTTCACGATGAGGTTTTTGTACCTCTTTCAGATGCATCAGCTTGGGCCACTGCAGGTGGACAACCAAATTAGAAGGACCATTGCCTACAGTTCCAGCAGGAGCTGAAATGCTGAATAAATCAATGTGTGTTAGCTAGGAGCTCCTCCTGAGTGAGAATTAAGCTGATATTCAATATGCTTAACTGTCCTTAAAGCCCATAATAAAAAGCAAGGCAGAGGGGCACCGCCCCAGCCAGAGACCCTGGAGGTGCAAGGACTCAGCTGGGCAAATTGTTTCCAGGAACCCAAGTGCCGGTCCTCAAGCAATGTGAAGGGTGTTCCCCTTGCCACTGCTAATATCACTCCATACTCCATATCTTGGTATAGAGAGGAGGGGATAAAGGGTAGAGAAAGCAAGGAAGTGGGTGCCTCTGACTACCTGACTACTACTTCTACCTACTATGACAGCAGAGTTATATTAATTAACTGCTTTCTTTCTCTTCCAGAGAGGTGAAAACCTGTGGACAGGGTTAAAATGAGCGGAGGAAACAAAATTGCTCCAGGCATTTCCTATGCCAGGCTCATGCAAAAGGATGGGGAAGGATTTCTCAGACCAGCCCCATGAGCAACTGAGTTGATTTTCTGCGGCTGTTTTGACCAATACGTCCTTTGAGTGACTGAGTAGAAGGATTGGTGATCCCTGATGGGTTTATCTGTACACCATGAAGGAGCCCAGGGGTGGGTTGTGTGGTATCATGTGAGCAAGGAACAGGGGTCCAGGAGAGTGAAAAAGTTGTACAGTGGGGCCTCTGGGTTTTGGTGCCTGGTCTTGGGGCCACTATTAGGAAGCTCTGTGGCAGCAGCTGTAAGAAGACAGAATCACATGGTAATGGTGTATAGTCCTCACATTACCTTGACCCCCTTCATCTGGGTTTCTTAGATAGCCCACAGCTGATGTTCTCTCCCTGGAGCTGGATGCCTTTTAGGTGATCATGCTGCATCTTGTATCTCTGCCTGCTGATTTTGATGCCAGTGACCAGGAGGTTTTGATGACACTTGTGCTTCCTAGCCAGGACAGATGTTAGCTGCCTTATGGTGACCTTTTTGCTTTTCCCCTAAGTGATCCCACAGGGGCATCCTAGGGGATGTGAAGAACAACAGCAGCTTTCTAATACACTGAGCACATTTTTTGTGTCATTGCATGCTTTTCCTACTGCAGAAACCCTTATAGTTTTTAATGCAAAGAAAGGCATACCTCTGGTGCAGGGTGAAAGCATCAGGCTTCAACATCTGTTTGGACAGTCCTGCTGCCAGGCTACCTTCGGACAGAAAACCTTGACCATCAGAAAGTAAACGGCAAGCGATGGATAAGCACGGGGGAGGACTGCTGCAGTACTAAGATCAATTGGCCTTCATAAGTGAAAATGGAGATTTCAAAATGCAGAGCGAAGGTGAGGAAATGCACCCACAGAGGAGGGAGTCTACAACACTGGTTAGGATTCCTCCAGACCTCGACGTTGTATCCCGAAGCGCTGTTATGACATAGTATACGTGTGTGCACACTATGCTATGCAATCATGGCAAAGCACTCATTTTCCGTAAAGATAGAAACGCAGTCAGTGTCATGAGAAACAACTGCTCGTCTGAAAGCCTGGCTATTTTGCTATAGCAGGAAAGTTGGTGGTTGCAATTAGGCAGTGACTCTCAACCAGGGTACCAAGCGCCCTTGGGCACCTGGAGATGCTTTCCAGAGTGCCTTAGGGTGTCAGACCATATTAGCACGGTTAGGTCTGCAAACCTGATTCACAAGAGATTTTAAATAGGAATCCGGAGTGTTACAACCCTTCTGGCCTGCTGGGGTCTTTCTGAGCTCTTTGACTACAGTACAATATATAGCCATTCCTCTGCGGCAGACTGAAAGCTGGCATTTTCTGAGGGACTCAAGGCACCTTTAGTCTAAGGAGGAGTGCCTTGAGTCTAAGAGTCTAAAAAGGTCGAGAAGCACTGGATGAAGCTGTAGGATGATAATGGTGCCTTCTTTGTTCCTACATCCCTGTCCCCTGGTGAGCTTTTCTTATCTAACCTACAGAGAGCTAGCGATAACAGATGCCCCAAAGGGAACACACAGATATTTGTGGTGGTTAGAGGGAGTTTAGATCAAGTTAAAAATGTCCACCTGATCTAAGGCAAGTGGGGATAGGGGGACTAATGTGATGGCTTAGGTGAGTGCTTGGGGGGAGTATGGTTCCCTGGAGGGTCTTGGAGGATTGAGGGGCCAAGCAGGGTCCATGGAAGGGGGTCTAGGAGGATTTGGCAGGATCAGGGGGCTAGTTATTTTTAACCCCTTGACCTCCCCTCCCCCCCCCAGACAAGCAACCTCCTCTGGTGAACCGATATCCCAATCCTACCCTCTTTCTCCCACCCCAACTTACTTCCTTGGTTTCTGGCATTGGTAAAACTGGCAAGAGGAGTAGCTTGAAAGATGGGGGTCTAGTGGCTCAGGGGTGGAGGGGCTGGCTAATCCATGGGGGAAAGGAGGTATGTGTGGAGGGTCTGGGGAGCTAAATATAGCCTGATGCCAGGGGATGTGGGGTATGGAAATCACAGCCCTGGGGCTGGGGCCAGTGGCTGGGCTTTCCCAGCCCTGGGGCTGTGCTGGAAACTGTACAGAAGTTCAGTTTGATTGGTCTCACCGGACCTGATCTAAATTAGACTACCTCAGAGGTACAGTTAAAACAGACCAGCCATTTTTTGACCGATCCAACCCTCCTGAACTTCTGTATAGTTTGCACTTGGATCCACCTTATTAGGGAACTAAGTGTAAGGTCAGCATCAGAGTGAACTAAGTTACATCAAGTGGCCATTTTTAACGCAGTCTAACCTCTCTCTAACCTCCACAAATGTCTGTATGTAGCCAGTGTCTAGTGCCTTTGCTCAGATTTTGGTCAGAGGCAGCAAATAGTTCATGACAGGACTTTCTTCATGTCTGAGGCAGGTTATGTATGAAGTTGGAAAGAACCAGAGCACTTTTCCTTTGTCACTAAAGAATGACAAAGGTCCCACATGAGGCACCCAAAAGCCCAAGAGGTTCTTCTGATGACACAAGAGAAATCCATGGCTTGACTAAATCCTTCTGCAATGAATTCCAGCCTGCTCACTTGGCTTCAGCCTGCCATGCCATCAGTAGCTTTGCTGAATAGGTTCTGGAGAGGGCAACCTCCACTGTGCATGGCCAACCTCTGCCATTGGGGTCTTCCTCACTACCCAGACTGTAGTTGAGGCAAAAAATACACCATGTCACATTGTGGATGACTGCCCGCTGACTAAGTTCAGCAGTGGACTACAGGAACTGTACACGGCCACCGAGGACGCTATCACATGGCTCGGCAATTATGCATATGCTGCCTGACTGACTGAATGCCATGTGAATGTAGGGATTTGATACTCCCCCACCCTTTCACAACATGGCCCCATGAAGAGGAAACCACCTTGTTCATTGGACTTCCTTTTCTTTAAGACTATGAACTTTAAAAGGCTGTCAAACTGTAAGGTGGTTCTGTCTTGTATGCACCACTACCATCACCCTTACAAAGACACCAGAGACCCTTTGAAGCGCATTTCATCCACCAGTAGCTGAGGTTTCTTTGAACCCCTGAAAACTTGCACACAGCTTCAGCAAAGTTGGGAATATTCCTTCCTGCTCTCTCTCTCTCTCTGTTTTATTCTCCTCTCCCCAGCTGTTTACCAGTCTCCATCTGACCTTGAATTCATAAGCAGATTATCGTTGGTGACTAGAATAGGGTGGATAAGAAGAGCCTATTGGAATTATGTTCAATTCTATATCCTTGCATTGAGGTTCAAACTAAAGCTACCTTAAATGATTTGTTTTGAAAGAGAGAGTTCATGTCCTGAAGTCAAAGGTATCTTTGGCAGTAGGAGGAGCAGGGAGAGAGTCCATTGTTACTGTTTGGAAAGACTGCATCTAAATAGGACTGAGTGGAAAGCTTTTGTTCTGTCCTCTGCTGACTTCCATCATTTCAAAAGGTTTCCTTTTGTGCCCTGGCATGAACTCAGGCCTTAGGTTTTCACAAAACAAAAAGAGAGAGAGAGAGAGAACGAGAGACACCCACCCCACCCCTGAAATAGCCAGTAGCTTGCTGATGATGTCCCTTTGCAGGGATGTGGGAGATGTACAGTAAAGCCAAAGGTGTACCTAGGCCTACAAACCCATTTGGCTAGCATGGTTAAGATCATTCCAGAGTCTATAGCCAACAGTACACTAGGGCATGAAGCAGCTATCCCATATCTGTAACCTTTGTTTTACCATCCAGGAAGGCAAGGGACCTATTAACAGCCAAGCTGACTGAAGGGCACCTTTGGAGTGAGTTCATGGCAGGACAGAGCAGGAAGTTGTTTCGTCCACTTGCCAGGGAAGTATTCTCACCACTAGGCTGTTAGCTATACTGGTGTCTCTCTTGGACTGGAGACATTTCTCCAGATTTCCTTTTCTTGTAAAACTGATAAATTCCTGAGAAAATCTGTGTTTTTCAAGAAACTGGTATTTCCCACTGAAAAAGCATTTCCTTTGAAAGTGACAGGCCAGGTCTTCTTGGAAGGTCAGTATCAGACTTCAGCTCCACAAGAAACCTATTGACCTAAATGTTGTGAAAATATGCAGAAGGTGGATGCTGCTGTTTTACAATAAAGATGGGGTATATATAACTGCTGGATTGGAACTCCAGGCAGGTTTGCAAGGAGACATTTCTGTATGGGTTCAGCTTGGACAGGACTTGGCCAAAATGAGTTCTTGGGACAGGTGTGATGCCACCACTGAGAACGGACAGCACCCAACATACCAGTTTCTCAGTCAATAGCAGAAGTTATCTCATACAATGAGTTCAGCAAGGACCTTACCAACCTTGGGGGAACCCCATGGCAATGTTTCAGTCAAGTCCATCCTGGTCAGACACCATTGCTGGCTCTGTTATATCAGGAACACTGTCTATGTAATCACTCAGAAGCATGCACATCTTTTGTCAGGCTCATCCTGGTGTTCTGCCAAGCAACATTAAGGCTATCAACCTTTAAGGAATATAGAGTAACTTACAACTAGCCTGAGCAGTAACTAGGCAGGTAGCTAATGGAAAATGACCACCAAGGTGGGATTGCCTGTCTGAGGGCACCTCACCTAGATGCTATAAGTGACTGTATTGTATGTCACCTATTTGGAGCCCTTCAGCCTTGTAAAAGTTCACACTTCTTGCATAGCATCCTAGGAAGGGACCTTATGACATCACATCAGAGGCAGCCTCCTGTTCAAGGCAGAACCATCCCTAACTAAACCATCCCAGACAAATATCTGTCTAACCTGCTCTTGAAAATTTCCAGGGATAGAGATTTCACAATTTCTTTAGGTGCCTGTCCCAATGCCTGAACACCCTCCTAGTCAGAAAATTCCTCCTAATCTCCAGCCTACATTTTCTCAGCTGCAGCTTGACGTCATTGTGAAAGTCAAGGTGTACCACGTTCACTACTCCCCCCCTCCCCACCTCCATCCACAGAGCCTGTCACTTTATCATAGAAGGAAATCAGGTTTGTCAGGGAAGATGTGCTCTTGGTGAACCCATGCTGGCTGTTCCTGATCACCTGGTTCTCCTCTAGGTGCTTGACAGTGGATTCCTTGAGGGCCTCCTCCATGATCTTTGCAGGTGTCGAGGCCAGGATGACTGAACTGTAATTCCCCAGGCCTTCCTTTTTCCCTATCTTAAAGATGAGCATTATATTTGCACTTTTCTAATTATTTGGGACTCACCCAACCTCCACAAGTTCTCAAAGAAGATAGCTAATAGCTCTGAAATTACCTCAGCCCATTCCTTCAGTACCCTTGTGTGTATCTCGTCCAGGACCAGACGCAGGCATGAACAAACCAGGTGGCCACCCAGGGCCCAGACAGAAAGGGGGCCTGAAAATGGTAATTATTAGTATTATTATTATTATCATTAAGTCTGGCAAAGGGGAGCCCTTTACTTAAAGTTCACCCAGGGCCACCAGGAGTCTAGGTATGGGGAGGATCCCATTTGGCCCTGATGATTTAAAAGCATCTAGCTTCTCTAAGTATTCCCTAACCTGTCCTGCCATTACTCTAGGCTGCTTGTCTCCTTCCTTTCCTTTGTTACCAACAGTACATGTCATCTTGTGCTGTGTGTGTGCAACCTCCTGCACTGGAAGAAGGGCTGTGACTTTAGTACACGAATGGCTATGTTTCAACAGGCTCTGTCTATCGAATGTTACAGACATACCCTTCCTCGCACAATATGACTTTTCTCCAGCTCAGGCTTTGTCAGATTCAAGAAAGAGGAGAGTCTCCTCATTTAGGAAATATCACTAGATTCTACTTACTTTTCAATCATTTGGAGAGGTATATATCCTCACTACATGCTTGTACAGCACCCAGTGCAAAGGGCACCAACTTTTTAGGCATCAGTGTGATTTTATCATATCATATCATCATCATTATCATTGCAAGCTGAGCACTCTTTCTCATGTGGTCAAATTGTGAGCTGCTGTCCATTGTTTATTAGCCCCATGTTTGGGTTTTCTGGGGCAGGGGGGATTGGTTTTGGTTTGTGACAAAGAGCATATGTTCATGCTAAAAGGCCCCAGTGGCTGTGCTGCTGTATGAGCCACCACGTCTTGCAGTGAAACCAGCTTTCCCAGACCCTACAGCCCAGAAGGCTGCACCTGTCTCAGAAATGATACAGGCCTCTTTTTTCAGTCTTTGGAAAAGCAAACATGGTGAGCATCTAATCATTATACTTAGAGCAGCAGCGCGTAGGAACCTAGAAGTTCCTTGCTAGGAGCAAAGGCACTCAGCTGGGATTGGAGACTCCTAGGTTGTGGTCTCTTCAATCCAGATTAGTTCTGTTTTAATCCAATGATTATCTAATATAAAACACATTGACAGTCCATGAAGCAGGGGCCAGAACACAGACTTCTTCCCATGCAGCTGAGTGCCTCTAACCATTAAGCTCCAGAAGCAGGATCCCTGTTGCTGGTTGTCTCTCCCACCTCCAAACTGTTGTATCTTGACTGCATGTGGGGTATGCAGCCCCTCCCTCCCCCCATCCGAGGCTAGGGCCTTGTGTTATGGCTCTCCCCTGGGAGATGGGTGAATGGGTTTGAATCCCATCAGGCTGCACAGAGTCTGCAACTGTGGTACGCATCCTCTCACTAGGATTTTATGGAGAAGGTAGTAGCTATACTGTTCATGCACTGAAGCCGATGTTGTTAGCATGAGCATGGCATGCTCACAACATATATGCAGGATGGGGCCCCTCGGGGCCCTTGGATATCTTTCTTTTGAAAATGGGAGCTCAGTTGTTGGGATGCTTGGATCAGAGTGTATCCCGGGTACACCCAGGGGTGTGCCCTACCTGCAAGTGGAAGGGATGGGGTGGTCAGGCAAGTGCTGTGAGAGGAGCCTGCCACAGGGGAGCAGTTCCCTCTTTTCTGTATAGTGCCAGGCCAGGACAAAGCACTTAACTACATACAAATGTATTGCTATCCAAAAATAAATATGAATAAGAAACATTAAATATTGACAGTAGAATTGGTATGTGACACCATATACAATAACCTGCCATCAACACATTGTACTGCTTTGAGGGACTGCTAAACATAGAACAGGTAACTTGGAACTCAGTACAGGTGATCCACAGTGCAGGCAACAATTAACCGTCCTGCACAGATTAACATTAACACCCTGGAATAGGTAAGTCAAGGCATCAACACACTAAACACATATAAGCATCACTCAGAAAAACCCAGGTTAGTTGAGGTAGCAATGCAATAGACATACCCAGGCAACAATACAGGTAAGTTCTGATAATAGGCAGTAAACAGATCTAGGTAATATAAACAGGTTACCCCCCTTAAGGACCATCCATAACTATATTAACATCAACAGTAGGAAGCAAACATCAATCACAAAATAGGAGGTGTACTCAGCACCCCACAGGCCCAAGAGTAGAGGTTGCAGACCCTTCTCTCCCAAACCCACCTCCCCCATGGGACCCGCTACCCCAGCAACTCTCGCTCCTGCTCTGAAGCAGACAAGGCTCGTCCCATGGAGGCCAGTTCCACAAGGGCCTTTCTCCAGTGGCACCTCCAGCTCCTCCTGATGGCCTTGTGCCCCACGTTGGCCACCCAGGAGCTCCTACGGGAGCTGAGCCCTAACTGCCTCCAGTTCCCCAGCCTCACATTGGGGTCTTTCCCCTTCCCAGGCCCTGCTCTGGGCACCGTGGCTCTTTTAGTTTAATGCTGAGCCACAATGTGGGGCTCCGGTTACCCGGCCAAGAGCTAGGGCTAACTTGAGCAGTCTTGAGCTACTCTCAATGTCAACTCTCTGTGCACTGACCTGCGCACCGTGTGGGACCCAGCTGCTCCCAGGGCCAGCTCTCTGTGCACCAATCAATGCACCGCCCCACCCAGCCGCTTGTTAGTTTTGCAGGATCAAGCCGCCTCAAGTGCCGTGCGCCAATCCACACACCGTTGAGACTCAGGTGGGGTCCCGATGACAGTCTTCTCTGGAGCTCCTCTCTCCTCATCGTCCCTCTCCACATCTGCCCAGTGTGCTGAGCATGTTGGGCTTTTAATTACACTGGAGGCCCCACCCCGAAGTCTGCCAGACCTGCAAAGTGCAGTCTTCAATCAGGTCCAGGGGCTCCTTGCCCCCGCCCCCTCTGAGCAAGGGCAGGCAAGCCCCTCCCAGCTGTTACCTGATTGGTGGAAATATTTCACCAATCCAAAGTGTCCTTTTCCAAGCCTGGTTGGCTGGGCAAAAGTGGCAAGCATGCCCCAAGAGCAGTGGGTCTGAGTCGAGACCTGAACCTGGGGTACTTTCTAGACAAAATGGAAAGTGTCTAGTAGGGTTAGGTGCCCCTGGGGATAGGTGGTGGCTACTGAGGGGTTTTGAACAAGAGGTTTGGATTTAGGTGTTCACATTCTGCCCCAGTCCTGTCTGGAGGTGCCCAAGGATTTTATTATTTTTAGTTTGGATCTTACTTGCTGCCCCTCCCCTAACACACCCATTTACATGGACAACAGGTGGAAGGGGAAGCAGAAGCCCAAAGGGAGGCAAAATGACCCACCTTACAGTGGGTCAGTGGCAGAGTGAGGCATAGACACCACTCTCCTGACTCCTAGACTACCCCCCATGAAGGTGAGACTTATCCCCAAGGTCATGCCACGGCATGTAGCTGTCATACCCCGCCATGTATTTCATTCAGCCGCTCAGAGGAAAGCTTCGGCCTGCTGAGAGCAGCTGGAGGAGTGAATCTGATCAAAGCCAGCCCCTGTAGCATCAGCATGGAGCAAACCGAGCTGGAGAAGCAGGGCAGATGAAAAAGAAATGGGAGGGGAGGAGGAAAAAAAAATTAAACCTCATTTGCTTCAAATTTCAGTGCTAATTAGAACTCGTAATTTTGCCAGTAAAATGCATGTCATGAAACTGAGGCTTTGACTGCTCAAAAGGGTGAGAGGCTTGAATCCCAGGAGTCAGGGCTTCCTGCTGTGAACACAACCCTGAACTTGGATACTTTTAATTATGAATTGTTAACGAGTGCCATTTGAAGGCTAATGCTGAACCGGCATATACTTGAGTGCAGTTTTTCCCCTTCTATCCCCTCCCCACCGATAAGCCCTGTCCAAGAAAGAGAAAAAAGCTAAAGGAAAAAGAAAATCATTGGTATGTTAGATGCTTAGTTTCTGCCTGGCATCACACTGGTTATCTTGTTCCATTTCTACTTGGAAAAAAATGTCCCGCAGTGAGAGGCATGTTGCTTTATAGCCAGATATAAACAGTGTACTAGCGAGAATCACCGGCTCTGGAAGGAGGAAATTCTCTGAGGCTACTTTGCACTGCAGAACTCAGGGATGACATGCTGAACTTCTCTTTCAAAAGGAAAGAAATCAATGCCGCCAGGTAAAACTTAGGGAGAAAACACTCCAGGAAAAAAAAAGACAAAAAAAAAAAAAAAAACCCCATAAAAAACATGAATAAGATTCATGAGGGACTTTCTCAGCTCATTTATTACAAGAAGGCCCAGATACATAGCAATGATCAGCATAGGTCCCTGATTTAAAAAAAAATAAAATAAATGAAAGAAGGAAGAAGAAACTCAACTGTTCTGTATTGTATTGAATTGACACCCACATTAAACATGGGCAAAGCGAAAAAAAAGCCCCTATAGATGACTTCTCAGGGCAGAGGGAAGGGCAGCAAGTAGTCCGTGGTTTGACTCCTGGAAGAGAAGAGTCCTCTTGGGTAGTGCTGTAGGAAAAGAACAGGTGAGAGGTGGTGCAATCCTTATCCTTGCAGGTGTTTAACACCCGGGTAGACAAAACCTTGGCTGGGATGATGTAGTTGGGGCTGGTCCTGCTTGGAGCAGGGGTTGGACTAGATGTGACCTCCTAAACTCCCTTCAACCCTCATTGTCTATGACTAAGATTTGGTGATAATCCAACTCTTCCCCAGATGCCATGTGTTTCATGCAAGTCACGTGGAAGTGCCTTTTCAGATGCTAGGCCCCTGTGCTTGGAACTAGCTTTTAAATGAAGTGTCTCCTATTCAGGGCTGTCAATAAGCCGGGCTCTTTAGAAACAGTGGCTACTTACTTTGGAGGCTATGTGGAAGCTTGCCCAAAATGCTGGGTGATGAACAACTTTGAGTTCCCGGCCCTAAACATGTCTCTGCCTCCGCTCCATGTCATGGTGGGGTTATGAAGAGTGAGGTATGGAGATACCACAAGGAGGGGAGTTAGGTAAAGGCCTATGGGATAGCTTCAGGGGTGTTGGTGGTAGCCGTGCCAGCCTAAGGACATAGGCTAACAAGTGTTGCTCCCTCTGCCTGAAGAAGGGTGTTTGTACCCGAGAGCTTGCAAAGAAGATTTTTTCCAACTATTTGAGTTGGTCTAATAAAAGATATCAGATTTAACCAAAGAACCTTGTCTGCCTATGGGATAGCTTGAAATATTAAGGGACTGCTTTCCTGGGATCTCCATACAGGTAGCATCTCTGCAGTGGAGAGCATCATAGCAGCTTATATTTGACTACTCTACATCTCCTGCCTGATGAGAGACAGCTCCCTTTACCTCCCTGCGAGACAGGGAGCTCCCGAAGACTGTACATCACCGCTCGGCCACTGTGGGTCAGCGATACTTTGCAGTTGTACAACACCTTTCATCCCAGAGTCCCAAAGCACTTTACAAAGCAGGACCCTACCCCTGCACCTGTTGAACAGAAGCAACTTGATCTACAAGAGCCTTGGAGAGGTTATCTCACCCCACCTCTGCCTCTAGTTTGGGTCAACTATCCCTACAGAGCCACTAAGCAAGCAGCAGCTACAGCAAGCGACAAACCTGATGCCCACCAGCACAGCTGGAGTTGCAGGACCCTCCCTGCTTCCTTTTAACGGAATATCTTTGTTTTTGACGACCTCTGCTATGAGCACTAGGGTCCTACAGGTAAAGAACAGGAAAATGCTTTCAGTAGGAGGCAGTTATGTAAGTGGTTGCATGAACAAAGTAGGCAAAGGAGCTACTCGCGTGGAGGGTGTTGTCTGCAACGCATCCCAGCCCGGTCCTCCATCTGGCTGTGTCAGTGACCTCGATAGCCAGCAGACGGCTCAGCGTGGGAGGCAAGAGCCCTCAGGAGGACAAGGCTGGAGATATTCAGCTCTCTCTTCTTTCCTCTTTGAATAACAATTCAATTATTTTTCACTGTGTTGTGCAGAAAAGAAGGCTGCTAATCCTGTTTAACCCTCTTTGGCTTTTTGAAACAGTTGCCTAAGCTTTTAGTGTAATGAAAAGGCGTGACCGTAGCCAGGCACTGTTTCTTTCCGTGCTGCTATGTGCTTTACTTGACTCCAGCCAGCATTGCTGTTTGCTAGAACGGTGCCTGGAGACCCAGTCATGAGGCTGGATCCCACTGTGCTAGGAGCTGTACAAATATAACAAAAAAAAAACAAAAACCACTCTCCCATGAAGTCCAGACTAATTCCTTACACACGGTATTTCCCATCCTTTGTGATCTTAAGTCAAAAGCCAATGAAACCAGAATGTCTATTGAATTCACTGGGACTTTAATCTTCACTGCGCTGAATCCCTGGGGTCCAACGCTCCCAATGGTTTTGCTGTGCTCTGTAGGACTATATTAGATCCTGAGAGGCTTGCTAAGGTGCATTTTGTCCTGAAGGGATTGCTATAGGGTTGCAAAGGACCAGGCCTCCTGTTCCCTCTCTTCCTCACACATGCAAGGAGCATCCCTGCTCAGCTCGATGAGTTGTGCATGCATGATCCCGCCGCTGCAGCTCCCGGGCTCGGTGGGCACTTGGAGTTGCAGGAGGGCTGCCTTGCCAATCAACTCCCTGTTTCAAGCTGAACTCCACTGATTTCCTTTTCATTTGCTTGCAAAATAATTGGCTAATAATTGGGCTTTCCCATTCAGCTGCTTTCTTTATTCTCCCCTCATCCCAAGGCTGCCTGCTTCTCATTCCATCAAGCAGCATGATGCACTTTCCCCCCTCCCCAAAAGAAAATGTAAAACCAATTTAAATCCAATTTGATGTTGTTTGTTTGAGCATTGGCTGTCTGGTGTGACTGAGTAAATAATGCACTTTGTCAGCAGGAGACATCATTGTATTCCTAATCGATATGCTTGACATGAACTAGCATCCTTTCTTATTAGATGGTTTCCACCTGCTAAATTTTAATCACAGCTCTCTTTTACAAACATAAATCATATACATAGATACAGTCAATACTTCAGCTAGTTGTTGATTGGGTAGGTTGGGTGGGACTGGGGGGGTTAGATATTATTCCCTGTAGAGAGGGACAGATTTTGAATGCAATTATTTTCACATAGCAGTAGCAATTTTTTTTTCTACAAATAGTCCATTGATTCAGTGGGGCTTTTGTGGTGCAAGCTGTTATTCAGACCGATTGCAAGCATCATAATTTGGCAACCGTCGTGCTGAGATGCACAGATGCGGGCTCCCGACAACTAGGTCTGGTCAACTATTGCATGGCAAGACACTTGTGGTATTAAGAGTACGAGTGGTCATCCAGCTGTTATGGGTAAAACCCCAGGAAAGGGGAAGGTCCTCAGGACTGATATTTCTAATGCTGCAGACGGTATGCCTGCGTGGACAGAAGGGTGGAGGGAGTAAACGCACAGACTCTGCTCTGTGGGAAAATCAGAAATGCGCTGAAAATATCTGGTCCAGTCCTGAATGAAATCTGGAAATTTCCTGTGGGGGAAATCTGGGGGGGAAAGGGGAAAAAAGAACTTTTTTTGGAACAGTCTCAACCATAAGTGTGGTTGCAAAGAGGATGGAGCTGGACTGTTCTCAGTGGGAGCAGATGACAGAGCAAGGAGCAATGGGCTCAAGCTGCAGAAAGAGAAGTTGAGGTTGGATATTCAGAAATTTTTTTCTCACTAGGAGAGTGGTGAAGCCCTGGAACAGGTCACCTAGAGAGGTGGTGCAGTCTCCATCCTTGGAGGTGATTAAGACCCAGCTAGACAAAGCCTTGGCTGGGATGATGTAGTTGGGGCTGGTCCTGCTTTGAGCAGGGGGTTGGACTAGATGTGACCTCCTGTCACAACCATCAGTGATGTTTAGGGGGTGCACGTGGGTGCACATGCACCCCTGAGATTGGCCACGCATCCCCTGGAAATGCCCGGCATGAAACTGGAAGTGCCAGCGGAAGTGCACTTCGAGTTTCGCCACTCATGAGTTTGGGCTCAGAGATTGGTCGCTGGTTGACGCCCCCTCCCTCCCTTGGTTGGCATTTTGCCACTGGGGGACCCCCCTCCCCCCAATCAGTGATTGGCCACTAGGGAACCTCCCCCTGGGTGGCAGCCGGCCTCCCTCACCCCCGTTGGTGATTGCGTGCCCCCCCCCAGACTGGGAGGCACTAGTCGCCCATGCTTCCAACCCTCCTTTTCTATGACTGTGATATTATTTAGAATATTTCAAATTAAAATAACCCATAAAGGGGCACTGGGGAGGGGTGGGGAGGTAAGGTCAGAGGATCTTGGCTAGGTCATGGGTCCCACCTGGCGCTCCAGGGAGCCTCAGATCTTGGGAGCAAAGGCTCCCAGCTCCACAGCAGGAAGCCTTGGAGTCCAGACAACCCTTTCCCAGAACAGTCCGTATTAGAGGGCTGTTCAGGAGGGGTGGACGCTGGAAGCCAACACTTCCCATCAGCCTGCTACAAGGTGCCAGGATCCCTTGCCTGTGTTTTTCCAGAAATGTGTAGACGTCAAATATTTCTGATTGTCAACCAAAGCCTGTTTCATTGGAGAGCTCCTACCCAGAGATAGTGAAGGCCTCAAAATAATATTAATATGACAGGTGGGATATTTCATTAGAAGAAGCTTTTCTTTTAACAGGGATGGACAAATGCATCGATTATCCATAAATCAAAGAGCCCTAGACAGTAGCACACAAGTTCAATTCATTCTGCTATGTCTTTACTGACCTTTGGAAACATAGGAGTCCAAGGCACTCTCTCTCTAGTATTGCAGGGCAGCAAAATTTGCTTTGAAATGTCAAGGTTTGTCCTCGTAGCTTCCCCTCTCCTTCTGCCTCTCACACGTGTTCAAAAAATGCTGAGGGTGAGATTTCAGATTCTGGGGGAAACAGGCTCCCAGCACACAGCATTCAGTGTTTGTAGAAAAGGATGTTGGCAAAAGGGCAGTTGCCCCATCGCCGTTAGCTGTGCGTGATGGAATAGTTGGTGCATTTCTATTCTGTGCGTGGATGGGAACAACTGAGAACACGTATTACTTTTATTGCATTCGAAGCCAGAGGTCTAAGTAACATGCAAGTCATTAAAAGGGAAGACAAATATATATATATATATATATATATATATATATATAAAGTGCAGACATCAATCTAAATGAGACCGCTTACAGAAAACCACATAACTTATATCCATTCGGCCTCAGGCTTTTTGAATGTCTGTACCTAGCCCTAACTTTCAGTCTGATACCAACGTAACTCAGGATACTCCAGGGTAAAGTGACCCCTCAGAAAGTGAGGAATAGCTATATATCAGTGTAAATGGCACTTTCCACTCTCCTAGGCAGTTTTGTCTCAGGGTAGCTGCTTGCTTAAAGCAAACTGGGTCCTCTGAGACCTTCTAGCGAGGCACTGTAATAGCAGCAACTGTGGCAGCTGCCCTGGAAGACCTGATCCTGGGTCTGCTCATCACTATACAGTAAAGTTAATGCACTATAAAATGTGGGGTAAACCATAATCATGTCATGTGTTCACATCCAAAACTGGATACAGGACTGCAGATGTGGCCTCCCCAGTGCTGAAGAGAGGGAAGAATCACTGCCTTCGATCTGCAGGCAACGCTCCTGCCCATGCAGCCCAGGATGCCATTACCCTTCTTAGCAACACGGGCACACTGCTGGCTCCTGTTCAGCTTCTTGTCCCCTGTCACCCCCAGGTCCTTCTCTGCAGAGCAGCTACCCAGCCAGCCAGCCCCAGCCTGCACCAGTGCATGGGATTGCTCTGTCCTAAGTGCAGGACTTTGCACTTGTCCTTGTTGAACCTGGTGAGGTTCCTTTTGGCCCAAGACTCCAATGTGTCGAGGTCTCTCTGAATCCTAGACCTACCCTCCAGCATATCTACTGCTTCCCCCCAGCTTGGTGTCATCCATGAACTTGCTGAGGGTGCATCCATCCCCTCTTCCAGGTTGTTGATGAAGACATTGAACAAAGCCGGCCCCAGGACTGACCCTTGCGGCACTCCACTTGATACCGGCTGCCAACTGGACATTGAGCCATTGACTACTCCCCACTGGGCATGTCTACACAAGATGCTCCATCTCCATAGCGATGAGCTACGGCAGCATAGCTCATTGCTATGGCAACATAGCATCAGCGGGCACTAACCTTGGCACTGCCACTACTGCACAGTAGCAATGAGCTACTGTGCAATAGCTCTTTGCTACTGTGCAGTAGGGTCAGAAATGACCCGTGCACCACTTGGACTGTGCAGAATCATAGTTTCATAGTTTCTAGGGTCAGAAGGGACCTGAACAGATCATCAAGTCTGATCCCTGCCCTGGGCAGGAACAAGCGCTGGATTCCTAAGTGCTAAGGTCAAGGTAGATCACATCCACCGGTCTCCCTACATCCACAGAGCCAGTCACCTTGTCATAGAGGTCAATCAGGTTAGTCAGCAATGACTTATCAGGTTGGTTATTGTTGGTTACTGTTATCAGTATTACTATTATTGAAATTAGTAATAATGATAATAGTTTTTACTGTTGTTGCTGCTGCTATCACCCTCAGAATATCAACTGAGCATCAGCCTTCCAGCATACTGGATGCTGTTCAAAGAAACACACCACAGCATATTGGAAAACAGAAATGTCATCAATTTAAAGACAGACAAGGTTCTTTGGGTAAATTCGATATCTTTTGATCTAAGGAGAAAAAAAAGCCCCATATTATCATAGAAACTCCCTGCTGCTGAGCTTAAGGAAGGGTGACCTGCTAATTTGCAGCACATATAATCATTTATGTAGGAGCTGATCAAACAAAATGCACAATGATTTTTTTGTTAGAAATGCAATTTAAAAAAAATACACAACATGAAAGTGTTTTGTTATTTTCATGAATTGAGACCACCCGACATTTCTGGGTTTGAGTCATTTGTTTTTTTTTCCAAAGAAAAATGGAAAATTGAAAATGGACAAATTTCTCCAAAAAAAGAAGGTGGGGTTGGCTTTTGAGATCTAAATTGTTATCAAAATAATACTAACAAAAACTAATGGAAACATTGTGCTTTCATCAAAATGGCATTTTATTTGTTGTGGGGAGGGAGGATCCATTTTGATCTATTCTAATAAAAATTCTCCTCAAGAGTCCACTGCTGAATTCAGGCTTTTGCCTGCTTCTGTGTTTATCTTTATCCATGTTTAGCATCTAATAGAAATATTTTCCACTGTTCTCAGAGCTCATCCCCTTTTAAATCTCCATAATCTCTCAGCCCAAGTATTAAAATTAGTCTCCTCTTTTATCAAGCATATCTTTCATGTGCTGCAACCTGATCAGCAAAATCATCAATATTTTCTAATCAAAACATGTACAATAAGCCTATTAAAAAAAAAAATACTGCTAATCACTAGGAAATGTGCCTTTCACAAGCTGACTATTGAATAGGTAACTGGATTACATTTCCCAACAGCATCTGATCTTGGATCAAAGTTACAGCAATACCACATATTATGTGGCCTGGTTTCTGTCCCTTCCTACAATGAATTTTAGATGACAGAAAAGGACACTGGAGGTCAAGATAGTGCCTGGGTTGCACTCACCGGGATGCACAGTCCATTCAAAACTCGATGAAGGACCACATCAGTTATCCACGTCTATGTAAAACGATTTGCCATAGACCAAAGCTGTCTCATCACTAGAAACACAATATTGTTAAAAGAAAACCAATAGTCCTAAGCTTCAACAAGAATGGTGTAGGTGCTATCAGAGCAGAGTGCCTTTTTCTGGCTTCCCCTATTTCTGTAGTGTGACTACATAGAAATAAATCTGATTTGATTTATACATCTTGTATCCTCCTGGCATTTCTATATTTGGAGAAAGATCCATTTTTTAAGTATTGCTTTAAACGCTGAAATCCAGCCTAAATTGAACCGCTAACAGATCATGTCTGTCCCCGATTTAGGTAAGCAAACAAGTATATTCTTCTGTTGTTAAATATTAATACTGTACCAGGAACAAAACAGATGATTAATGACTTGGAAGCTTCCAGCTGGCAAACCAAATTACTGAGAATATTGGACAGTACAAACTTCATAGTAAATTGATTATTTCAACCTTGCTTAAAAGTAGAACGGGGGAAGAGGGGGGGGTGGAAGTTGGAGGCCTGCGGATGGCCCATTCATGCACGGACTCAGACCTTGCAAGTTGTGCTATATTATTTTTATTGACCTGCTTGTCCAACTTGGCTTATTTTGTTACTATCAAATAGCTGAGGCAGAAAAGATGGTAATATAGGACCTGGGCCGGATTCAGATGGGTGACATAGATAGCCACACGGGCAAGACCTCATGGTGAAGCACCAATTTAGTAAAACGGGGCAAAAATTGCACACGGCATGTTGAATGTGAAGTACATGATTACCTTAGCTTGTGCAAAGCAGCTGCTAAGAAGGCATAAAGCCACCTCCGGTGAATGCTGCCTTTCGAGGTGCCCCATTGCAGAAGTCCTTCTTGGAGGGCAACACTTGCTATTCTCCATCATGAGAAGACATGTCTATGGGTGACTAAGGACCTTTCACTGTCCTCTACCCCTCTGCACTAATGCCAGACCCACCGGTGCATGACTAGTTGCTCTGTAGCTGCATTACTCCCTCATCTCTTAGGATCTCTGGCTAGTTCCCTAACCTAATTTCTCTCCACATGCCAACCTTGCCAACTGTTGCCGCTCCAGTGCTTCGATGCACAATGACGATTGTTCTGAAGTCTGATTGGAAAAGTATTCTGCCAGAAATGTCTGATGCCCTTTTAACGTGGCCAAGATGGAGCAATGGAGAGCTTGAACTCCACACACCCAACTGGTTAAGAGCATCAGTGGAAACAAAAATAGTCTCCGCTCTTTCTTAGCTCCTAGCTACCCTCCATCCTTGTGAACATTTGGTTGTTGTTGGGGTTTTGTTTTGTTTTTTTCCACTTCTTCTCCATTTGGGGGGTTTCACTAAAGGATGGTTTAAAATGCTTTTGAATGGACTAGGAATAAAAACAGCATTAACTAAATCAATAACAGATTTTCTTCCTTCCTTCTTGCCAGACCTAAACTTTCTCCACTGCTTCCCTAGGGTAAAGGAGATTATAAGGTTCTGATTTGGAAGAGTGACTGCAATGGGAGATAACAGAGTCAGGGCCTTTTAGTCAGATAAAACAGGGTCACATTTAAAAAAAACTGAAGGCCATTTGTACCCATGAGACGCACGTGTGCATAATGGTACCCTCACATACCGTTTACACTTCAAAGTAGGCTTTGCAGGTGCAAACAAAGCCTGCGCATGCATACATGCAAATGTGACCACTGCAGGGCAATTATTTAGCTTTCAAAACTTTGCCTTTTAATGTCTCCTACATTAGTGGCTGATACATGAAAACCTTGCCTTCACCGTGCAAAACAAATTGTGTTCTATTAATAGTGCATCATGGGTACTCATCTCCATCTGAAAGGACACCTAGCCTAGAAACAATAATAGCCACAGAGAAGTGGTAAATATTGATTTACAGCTATTTTTTTTTTTTTAAATGACTGAGCCCATTTGTGGAATCTCACAATTAAATATTTCATGCTAGCATCCAATCTACCCATCTAGAGTTATTCCATCAGCAAAAGATCTAAGACAGAGGACAAAAAGATGCACCCCAGCTGTTAAGAGATCAAAAGAAAGCATGTAAATGGCCTTTTAAAGAGCAGACTAATATATAGAAAGAGAAGAATCCCCTGGAGAAGGCTTAAAGAGCTTTTTTTTCCCCTTATGCAACTTGAAGGTTCAATTGTATTTATTGCTCTCTGCGGTCAGCCCTACAGCACTTTGTGCTATTAAAAAAACAAACTGGCATGTGCCTCCAGCGCAGAAGTTTTGCAATCTCTGTCACCTCCTAGCTACCAATGATTTTTGCCTTTGTAAATATTTATTTCCCTGAACCAAATGAAAATGGCACAGTATTAATGATTAACTGTTCATTTCTGCACAATTCACGAGGGATATCTAGGCTATAACTCGCTGCCAGGCAGACTGTGGTAGGGGGTAGGGTTGAAAAATAAATGAAATTGGTGTAGAGCTTGTGAAACTATTTTCCCCCCATGTTGCCTTGGGCTGCTCTGTGCTCAA
>NW_005842328.1:349518-357093 GCF_000455745.1 Alligator sinensis | reverse complement strand
CTACTAAGCTCCTAACTAGAGTAAAAGTTTTTGCCCCTTTGGGACCTGAAATGCCATTTCATACTTACTATACACGGTGTTTTGCTTTCTGGCCTCACAAAAGACTTTCTCAGCCTAGGAAATGAAGTTTCATTTCAGCTGCACATCAAATAGGCATGTTGGCTGGCTCTGTTGCAGTTGAACTCCATAGACAGGCAGAATAGCAAGGGGAACATTAAAAAAGCAGGCAAGAACTAGACTGTAAAGTAGATATGCTGGAGGGTAGGGCTAGGATTCAGACTGGGCCAAAAGAAACCTCATGAGGTTCAACAAGAACAAGTGCAAAGTCCTGCACTGAGGAGAGAGCAATCCCCTGCACCGGTGCAGGCTGGGGGTGACGGGCTGGGCAGCAGCTCTGCAGAAAAGAGCCTGTGGGGACAGGGGACAAGGAGCTGAACAGGAGCCAGCAGTGTGTCCTTGGTGCCAAGAAGGCTACCGGCATCCTGGGCTGCATCGGTAGGATAATTGCCAGTAGATCGAGGCAGTGATTCTTCCCTTCTATTCGGCACGCGGGAGGTCATCTGGAGTCCTATGTCCAGTTGTGGGCCGCCCACTACAGAAAGGATGTGGACAAGTTGCACAAGTGTCCAGCGGATGACAACAAAAATGGTTGTGGGGCTGCTGGACATGACTTGTGAGGAGAGACTGAGGGAACTGGGTTTATTTAGTCTGCAGAAGGGAAGACTGAGGAGGGATTGAATAGCAGCCTTCACCTCCCTGCAACGCGGTTGCAAAGAGGATGGAGCTGGGCTGTTTTTAGTGGAGGCAGATGACAGGACAAGAAGCAATGGGCTCAAGTTGCAACAAGGGAAGTTGAGGTTAGATATTATGAAAAACGTTCTCACTAGAAGGGCGGTGAAGCACTGGAACAGATTACCCAGAGAGGTGGTGGACTCTCCATCCTGGGAGGTTTTTAAGGTGCAGTTAGCCAAACTTTGGCTAGGATGATCTAGTTGGGGCTGGTCCTGCAGTGAGGAGGGGGTTGAATTAAATGACCTCCTGAGGTCCAGACCTCATTTTCTATGATTATTTGATTTGATGTGAAGACTGGCTGTGAGGGTAATAGAGGATGTGCATTATCACCATTAAATACATCACCCTATATCTTATCATGCCTATAGTCAGGGCAGGCAGCAAGCAGGGCTTGGGACACACACAAGATGCAGAAGGAGCCAGAGAAAGGCCTCATACCACCTCATCCTTCAGTGGTGAGAGGGCACAGCCTTTGTCAATTGTCGGGAATTCCTCTGCACACCTGATGTTGGAAATAATCAGCTCTGCTCTGTAGACTCGGAAGTTACTGCCATGCCAAAGGTGCAGGCCACCGCCTTGTTCAGTGACCCACAGGTCAATTCTCATGGAAGTGACTGGCTAGACTCTGATTTCCATGGGCCTTGGATCAAGCCCTAAAGTGGTAAAAAGGAAAGCAGCAAGAATAAGCCAAGCCTCTGCATCAGCTGCAGCCCCACGTGTGAATCCAGAAGAGTACACAGCAGGTGCTCAAATCAAACCGCTCCGAGGGAACAGCAGGGGGGTCACCTGCCCTAATGAGAGGTCCAGTTCTGTCACAAAAAGGTGTTTTCTGCCCCAGATGTGTAAGACCCTAAAGATCCCCCTGTTTGCAAATGGCTGTTTCCGTGAAAAGCCAGTTAAGTGACATGTCAGATACAATGATACAGACAGAGCTACTGCAAGCGGCGCTCCGCTGAACTGCGACCTCGTCGGCAGCTGAGCCTGACAGAAAGAGGCTGTTTCAGGCTGCAGTCCGAGGCCAGCTGCGAAAGCATCGTCATTATCCTGCCTCCCCGATACTGCTCTGCAGTTTTCCAGGGGACAGCAGCATGCTGGGAGCTCGCATCCCACCGCAGAGCCCCAAGCTGGCTGTGTTTTCAGAAGCCCTACAGAGAGGTGGTTTCTGCTGAGCCGGGGGGCAAGCCCAGGAGAGGGCAGGCTGCAACCGCCCTGCACAAGGGCCCGCTCAAACAAGTGTTTGGATGAGCATTAGGATGAAGCAGTTTTTCAGGAGTGGTAATGTAGCACCATCCAAACTGGGTGGCTCATCAGGGAAAACATGACAGTCTTACTGGTACGGATTATTTCTATACGTATTTGTTTATGCATCGCCCTTCTACAAAATGAAGGCATACGGTGGCTTACAAGAAAAGACAGAATAACACATAAAAAACCAAACAGATACACTATTGAAATAAGAGTATGTGCAATGTGTGTATGTATGTGTATGTGAATGGTGCATGTGTGTGTATCTCAAGGGGGGGGGTGTATTGCAAATATGTATTTATATCTATGTATCTATATATATAGCAAGCATATAGAAATTGATATGTATATCTATATCTCTATATATGCTTGCTATAATTTATATAGATATAGATACACATTGGATATATATGTGTGTGTGTGTGTGTGTGTGTGTGTGTGTGTGTTTGTATATATACGTACACACATATAGATATAGATATAGATATAGATATAGATATAGATATAGATATAGATATAGATATAGATATAGATATAGCAAGCCAGGCGCTCTCTCTCTCTCTCTCTCTCTCTCTCTCTTTATCTAGTTGAGGAGATTGGTAGGGGAGGCACTGGGGTCCTGGAGGGTAGGGAAACAGGGTGTCCAAGATGAGTGCTTGTTCCTTAAGGAGACCATCTTCTGAGCCTAAGGGGTGACAGTCCCAATGAGAATCAAAGGGGGCAAGAGTGCTCTAAAGCCCCCCTGTCTCACCAAAGGCATTTGTGAATGCCTGAAAGCCAAAAAGGAGGTGTACGCCCAGTGCAAAGGAGGGGCTATCACCAAAGAGGGGTATACCTCCACCGCTTGGGTCTGTAGGAGGGCTGTTAGGAAAGCTAAGGCAGATACAGAACTAGGGCTAGCATCCAGGATCAAGGACAACAAAAAGTCCTTTTTTAAATACATAAGGCATGAAGAAGGCACCGGGTAACATGGGGCCTCTACAGGATACACTTGGCAATCTGGTGGTTGCACTACAGGAAAAGGCAGACCTTTTTAACAATTTCTTTGCCTCCATTTTTCTGAGCAGGGTCCAGGACTTCTCTCCCAGTGGGATTTAGGATGGACTCAGGAGAGACTCCGCCAGGTGTAGGGACAGGGAGGACCAAGTTAGGGAACTCCTGGAAGGGCTGGATGTGTTTAAATCAGCAGGTCCAGATGCTCTTCACCCCAGGGTGCTGAGGGAATTGGCAGAGGACATTGTGGGCCACCTAGCACAGCTTTACGAGCACTTGTGGTGCTCTGGCATGGTGCCGGATGACTGGAAGAAGGCCAATGTGGTCCCCATTTTCAAAAAAGGGAGGACCCGGGCAACTATAGGCCCATTAGTCTTACTTCAGTCCTGGGGAAGCTCTTTGAGAAAATTATCCAGAAGCACATCTGTGATGGGCCAGCAGGGATGATGCTCAGGGGCAACCAGCATTCATTTGGGGCAGGTCCTGTCAGACCAACCTAGTGGCCTTCTACAATCAGGTCACAAAATCCTTGGATGCAGGTGTCGCGGTGGATGTAGTCTTTCTGGACTTCAGGAAGGCCTTTGACACTGTCTCTCATCCCATTCTTATTTAAAAGCTAGGCGACTGTGGTGTCAGTGCCTACACAGTCAGATGGGTCACACATTGGCTGTGGCAAATTGGCTAGAGGGCTGCACCCAGAGAGTGGTGGTGGACGGGTCATTTTCAACTTGGAGGGATGTGGGCAGTGCGGTCCCCCAGGGCTCTGTCCTTAGGCCCGCACTGTTCAACATCTTCATCAGCGACTTGGACAAGGGGGTGAAAAGCACCTTGTTCAAATTTGCAGACGACACTAAGATGTGGGGAGAGGTGGGCATGCTAGAAGGGAGGGACAGGCTACAACTAGATCTGGACAGGTTACAGGAGTGGGCAGATGAGAATAGGATGGGATTCAACACTGACAAGTGCAAGGTGTTGCACCTGGGGAGGAAGAACCAGCAGCAGACCTACAGGCTGGGGAATTCCCTACTCGTCAGAGCAGAGGCAGAAAAGGATCTTGGAGTCATTATTGAGGCCAAAATGAACATGGGCCGGCAGTGTGGGGACGCGGTCAGGAAGGCCAACCGCACCTTGTCGTGCATCCACAGATGCATCACGAGCAGGTCCAAGGTGGTGATCCTCCCTGTCTATGTGATACTGGTCAGGCTACAGCTGGAGTATTGCGTCCAGTTCTGGGCGCCGCACTTCAGGAGGGATGTGGACAGCATTGAGAGGGTCCAGAGGAGGGCTACCCGCATGGTCAGGGGCAGCAGGGCAGGCCCCTACAAGGAGAGGCTACGGGACCTGAACCTGTTCAGCCTCCACAAGAGAAGGCTGAGGGGGGATCTGGTGGCTGTTTACAAACTTACCAGTGGAGAATGGGAGAGACCCTGTTCCCCCGAGCACCTCCTAGAGTAACAAGGAATAATGGAATAACAAGGAATAAGCCATAAGTTGACTCAGAGTAGGTTCAGGCTGGACATTACAAGGCACTACTTCACAGTCAGGGCGGCTAGGATCTGGAACCAACTTCCAAGGGAAGTTGTGCTCACTCCTACCTTGGGAGTCTTTAAGAGGAGGCTTGATAATTACCTAGCTGGGGTCATATGAGCCCAGTATTCTCTCCTACCCAGGGCAGGGGGTCGGACTTGATGATCTACTTAGGTCCCTTCCGACTCTATCTATCTATCTATCTATCTATCGATAGATGGATAGTTATATCTATAGCAAGGAAGACTCTCTCTCTCTCTCTTTCACTACACACACACACACACACACACACACACAGAGGAGATATATATGTGTGTGCATGTGTGTGTGTGTATATATATATATATACACACGCACACATATATATATATCCTCTGTGTGTGTGTGTGTGTGTGTGTGTGTGTGTGTATAAAAGGCTCATTGCTTGCTATAGATATAGATATAGATATATCATTGTGTTCTCCTCTACCCTAGGGGTCTTCAAGAGGAGGTTAGATAGGCATCTAGCTGGGGTCATCTAAACCCAGATCTCTTTCCTGCCTATGCAGGGGGTCAGACTCGATGATCTATTCAGGTCCCTTCCGAACCTAACATCTATGAATCTATTGCTTGCTATAGATATCTGTATCTATAGATATAGATATAGCTGTATATCTATCTAGCCATCTTTCTATCTATCTATCTAGATAGATAGATAGATAGATAACTGCCCAACCAACACCCAGTCTTATCCTTGCTTGCTAAAACCCTGCCCAAATAAAAAGGTCTTGTGTTTCTAAATAGGAGCTATCTCTGATCTCAGATGTGGCCTCTAGTATCGGGTATCAGCTAAAGCCACTCATAGTCTGGGTAACATGACTATTTGGAGTAACTGTATGAATGTTCCGGGTGGCTATTTTCACTTCATTTTGGATATACAACCCATCCCCTCCTTTATTGCTTTTTTACTCCCCTGTCAACCTGGAACTTCAAGTCCATGTACAGAGGTTCAAAAAACCCAGGGCAGGATGGATTCAATCTTTGCAGGCTTTTCTAAACCACATAGGCTGAACTGATAAAGAACTGAACTAATGTTCAGTGTTTGGGTGGCCTAGACAGGCAAAAGCCTGCCAGGCAAAAGGCCAGGCAGGAAAAAGGCTAGGACCCTGGGGGTGCTCACATGCAGCCCGCCTCATGGCGACACTGGAGGGGACAGCCAGCAGTCTCTTCCCAGCCCCATCCCCTCCCCAGCTGCCTACCTCTTGGTGTGGAGGGTGATAACGAACTCCCACCCTGGCACTGCCCCCCCACCCCCAGCCAGTCTGCACTGCTGGAAGGGCCAGTGCTGAGCTGGAGGGTGCATTACTTTCCCCACCACAACTCTCAGAAGCAGCCAGTTGGGAAGGGGACAGAACTGGGGTGATCCCTGCCCAGGTGGCTGGGCTGTGGGGGGACAAAACCCCCACTACAGGAGCTTTTCCTCCCCTCAAAGGCACCAGTCACAGGGCTCAAGTGCCTATATACTAATACTAGGAGCATGGGGAACAAGCAGGATGAACTAGCGCTCCTGCTTGCAGAAAACACCTACGACTTCGTAGGGCTAACAGAAACCTGGTGGGATTCTTCCCACGACTGGGCAGTACATATTGAGGGTTATAGGATGTACAGTAAGGACAGGGTGGGGAAGAAAGGGGTTGCACTCTATGTCAATGAGCAATATACATCAACCCTCATCAAGACAGAATCAAAGGAGGAAATAGTAAAAGGATTGTGGGTTAGGTTACATGGGGGGCAAGGAGAAAGGGATTTCGTGGTAGGGGTCTGCTACAGACCCCACACCAAGGGGAAGAGCTAGATTTGGGGCTCCTGAGGCAGCTCTTGGAGACCATAAAAACTAAGGAGGCGGTAGTCATGGGGGACCTAAACTACCCAGACTTCTGCTGGGAGACGCAGACAGCTAAGTCCCACCATTCACGCAGGTTCCTATCCTGTGTACAGGACCTCCACCTGACGCAGGAAGTACATGGTCCCACTAGGGGGAATGCCTTACTGGACCTGGTATTGGCAATGGGGGATGACATGGTAGGAGACCTACAGATCGGTGGTCACCTGGGGGACAGCGATCACCAAATAATTGAATTCACCGTAAGACATCGAGCGGGTAAGGTAACTAGTAGGGTGAAAGTGCTAGACTATAGGAAAGCTGATTTCAATGAACTCAGACGATTAGTCAAGGACACACTGCAGAGTAGGAGTTTTGAAGAGATGGGAGCTCAGGAAGGGTGGCTGTGCCTTAAGGAAATTATCCTTTGGGCACAGAGGGAGACGATCCCGATGCGAGGAAAAAGAGAGAAAGGGGCCAGGAGGCTTCCTTGGCTGACCAGAGAAATCCAGGGCAGCCTACGGGCTAAAAGGGGAGCACATAAAAAGTGGAAACAGGGAGAGATCACCAAAGACGAGTATACCTCCTCTGCTCGCGCTTGTAGGGAGGCAGTTAGACGGGCCAAAGCTACCATGGAGCTGAGGATGGCATCCCAAGTAAAGGATAACAATAAAATGTTTTTTAGATATATAGGTAGTAAAAGGAAGGCCCAGGGAGGAATAGGACCCCTGCTAAATGGGCAGAAGCAATTGGTGAAGGACAGAGGGGACAAGGCTGAACTCCTCAACGAGTTCTTTGCCCCAGTGTTCCTAGGCGAGGGGCACGACAAGTCTCTCACTGGGGTTGTAGAGAGGCAGCAGCAAGGTGCCAGACTACCATGTGTAGACCCTGAGATGGTGCAGAGTCACTTGGAGGAACTGGATGCTTTTAAGTCGGCAGGCCCAGATGAGCTCCATCCGAGAGTACTGAAGGCATTGGCTGACGTCATGCAGAGCCACTGGCGGGAATATTTGAACACTCGTGGTGCACGGGCCAGGTCCTGGAAGACTGGAAAAGGGCCAATGTGGTCCCCATTTTCAAGAAGGGGAGGAAGGAGGACCCAGGCAACTATAGGCCAGTCAGTCTCACCTCCATCCTTGGCAAAGTCTTTGAAAAAA
>NW_005842328.1:311543-348484 GCF_000455745.1 Alligator sinensis | reverse complement strand
GCATCTAGCGGGGTTCATCTAGACCCAGCCCTCTTTCCTGCCTATGCAGGGGGTCGGACTCGATGATCTATTGAGGTCCCTTCTGACCCTAGCATCAATGGATCTATGAATCATGCTGTGCAGACATAGCGGGGCTGCGGAGGCATTCCTCTGCCCCACATCCTACCGGGCTGACAGGTACAGGCAGGAAGCAGGCTAGGGAGCAGAGGCTTTAGTGCTGGGGGAGGAGCAGACAGCACAGCCGAGGGCTGCAAAGCATCCTGGGATGCTGAAGGAATGTGGGCTACCTTGAATCTGGAGGGGATCTGGGACAGGAGTTGCATAAACCAGTTTAACTTAAATCAGTTCAGTCTGGTCCTATATCCATCCAGGTTTATCTTAAGCTGGGTTCATCCGTTTTGAAATCAGTTTAGGTGCACTGAACTTCTGTCGCGTTACAAGTTTAAGCCAGTGTCCGATCATTTAAAGCAGTTTATGTGCTACTTCCTCTAGCCCAAAAAAGGGGAGCACAGGCAATCGAGAGTCATTAGGTGAAGCTGGCCCTCTACTCAGGTATGAATCTCCTCTGGGGACGAGGGGAGCTGACTGCAGGAGTCTTGTTGAGATAAAGGGAAAAGCTGGCATCCTGAACAAAGATTGGATTGCATCAGGCTTTAGCTGGGTGAGCTGAGCTGAGCTCCAGGGCCTTGTGCTACCATTTTCTGATGGTCCGTGGTCTTTTGTATATCCTGCCAAGTGAAGAGCAGTTGTGTTCATAACCATTGTGCAAAAAGTGTCATGTTCTTCTGCAGAGTTAAGCTGCAAAACAGAGCAATTGCACTATCTCAAATCGTGGGGGTGTTTGAAGCCAGCAGACACCCAGGCCACTCATGTCCAGTTTGGAGCCACCGAGGTCTTGCTTTCTCAGAGATGAATTTACCGGAGGGTGAGCTAATTTTCCGGTGTTCTAGTAAAGTCCCTCAAGGACTTGGTGAATTGTCCTGCCTAACTTCTTAAGACCAAAAGTGAGCATCATTTAAAGATGGCAAACATTACACAGCATCTCTGAGAGATTATGACCTGTCTTTAAGTATTTAAGTCTTTTCTTCAGAGCTGCATGGGGATTGTTTTTTGTTTTTTTTTCCAAGTGTAGAGACCTTGTATTGTCCATCTAAGGGCTTTTCATCCATTTGTGAACTAAGCTGGCTTTGAACCCACATGATAAGACACCAAGTATTGAAGGTGCTTCTCCAGGGTGGGAGATACAATGACTGTTCTCAGTCCTCCCATGAGTTGTTTTTTCCTGAGTCCAATCTTCTTTGCCTCCTCAAGGTCTCTGTTATGTACATTTTCCACACCCACCGAATGTCAAGCACTTGCATTCCCCCATGTTTTGCTACCTGCACACGTGGTGAACATGGCTTTCCCTCTGAGATCATTTTTAATATAGTGGTTATGCCACATTTTAAAGCTGGCCATTGTTTCTAGTGTATTTTTTTATTATATCCAAGGGGGTTTAAAATATCACTCATGCAAATCCTGCATGAATGGGGGGGAAAGCAGATGATTTTGTTCTATCAATCAACATCTAATAAAAATGAACACAAACTCTAATTGCTTTCATAGGGATTTTTTTTTTCAAAGCTCTAGTGAATAGCATGACAGTAAAGTTGATCCTAAAGTAAACCCAGATTATCACTCATGTTTGGCTAGTATGATAAATGACTCATATGCCATTGGATAATTCTGACAGCTGAGTACGACTTCTTGTTTTACTGCACATGCAAGGGGAGGTGCAATGTTTGCTTGACTAAATGTCCATTTACAGAAAAAAAAAATCAATTGTTTTTCCTTCCTCATTTGTTTTGGTAAAAAGTAGTTGGAGGAACAACTTCAGAGTGGCTCCTGTTTCTAACACCTTCACACCCAGTTCAATTAATTTGCTCTCATATGGCTACTAGAGTGGAGATAATTCCAAACAGAAAGCATCTTAAAGGCTTTGAAGTCATTCAGTCTCCTACAACTCTTCTATAAAAATCGTGGCAGTTGCCAAGAGGCAGCCAACCCATGGTTTTTTAATGAAAGCTTGCTTTTTTTTTTTTTGCAAGCTTACTTAATTCCATTGTACAAACTAGACATAGCATAGGGTGGTGCCAATAAAGAGTTAAAATACAAAATTCAGTCAAGGTCACTCTCTAGTTTAAGGCATTACTATAACTAGGCAGACAAGGTTCTTTGGGTAAATGTGATATCTTTTATTAGGCCAACTAAATAGTCAGAAAAAATTGTTTTTTACAAGTTTTCAGGCACAAACACCTTTCTTCAGGCATAGGGAGAGTCTGCTGGTGTGTGCGTGCTCTCCTGCGTGGAATAGAAGTGTAAGCCAATGTGAGAAATGCAGGTTTGTGAAAATGCAAATGCATAGCAGGGAAGACTAGAGGGGATGGGAGCTTATAGGTTCAAAACAGATAGGTGGGGGTTGAAAAAATGGGAATATTGACCCATGATAAAATGTAGCTGGTAAAATGTACCTGGAGTTACCAGATGGCAGGCAGGTTATAATGTGTCATAAATCCAAAGTCTATATTCAGTCCATGATTTATTTCATGGTTGTGTTGATCTATGATTGGATCAAAGCACTGTTCCAATATCTTCTGCGCCTCCCAGTCTTTCCCACATTTGTGGATGGAGTCATTAATTTATGAAGGCCCTGGGACAAACATAACACTGCCCTCCAGTTATTTTGGGGCAGGCATCATGGAGCAGCCGCTACACAGCAAACCCTGCTTTCTTTTATCCCATGACAAATTGTATGAAGACAGAGCTTTCCCCAAAGAGTTTAAAATCAAAGTACAAGACAAGAGACAGCCAATGGGTGCAGAGAGAAAGGGAGTTACAGGGATCCAACGAGACAAACATCAGTCAGCAGAACGAGCAGCTTCAGCACACCTCCGGCTTAATCACTGACAGATTTTTATTGTGAAAAGACGAGGTATAAACTTCTGTCAAACCCAAACCTCTGGAAAGTGATGATCTTTTATAAGCAGAGGCTAAATAAACTCAAGGGCTTATGAAAACCTGTTCCTCGTGCTTGCAAACAGATGGCTGTTCCTATTCACGAGCACGATGGCATTTGTCTGACAATAGAGGCTAGCGGCCTCAGATGTGATCAAGATAACATTGTGCTAGGCACTGTAGAAACATAATAGTAGGAAACTAGTCAAGCAGGGAAAGACATCATCCTTTTTTTTTCACAGATGTGAGACCTGTAGATTCAAAGAGCTACCTATGGTTATGGAGGGAGACTCTGGCTGAGCTGAGAATTGAGCTCACATCTGAGTTCCTGTCTAGCGTGATGACCACAAGACGTCCCTTCCAACAAATAGACAAAGTGCAGGCTCAGTGCTGCCCACGTTCTTTGTAAGCATTGAGCAAAACCGTTCCTCCCAAGGATCATTCATTTGCATCAAAAATAACCATAAGACAGCATTGCAAAGATAGGCCTCCCAGCAAGGAACAAGGATATTCAGAGTTCTGCCTATGCTTGCTCTTAGAGTCATAGATGTAGGGTTGGAAGGGACCTTGCAGATCTTCTAGTCTGACCCCCTGCCCTGGGCAGGAGAGAAAGCTGGTCTCAGATGACCCCAGCTAGGTAATCATCAAGCGTCCTCTTAATGACCCCCAAGGTAGGAGCCAGAACTATTTCCCTTTACTCTTGCGTTGCAAAGCAGTGGAGTACTCTGTGCACTCCTTGCTGAATACTGGGCACCCAGAGAGTCATGGTTGGTGGGGTAGGGAATTGAGGGGGGAAATCATGTAGGTAAATTTAATTTGGTAGAGTTTGAACATCATTAGATCTTCTCTGAAGCTTTCCCCCATGCCCTTCCCTATTGCACATAGAACAGTAGCCTTGTTATTACCACTATAAACTCAAAGTGAGAAAACAGGACTGCTGTGCGACTGTTTGAAGGGACAAGTAGTTAAGGTAATTATCCTTGTTTTCACAGCAATTCCACAGGTCCACTGCGATCAGGGAAGTTGCTTAACAGTGCACCACTTATGTTGGAGACTTATCCCTGGTATCTGACAGCAACGAGAAGTTGTTCCAGCAGCATTCACGGCTGAAAGAAAAATATAAAACATGAAAAACAGCTTGTGTCTGAAGAGCTGCATAGCAGCTTCTGAAAGCTGTATGAGCCACTGCATTGCACAGCTGAGCTGGAGGGAGAAGGTTGTGATAACATTGCTGTCACTGCTTTTCCTCTGCCAGTAGCAATGTATATGGTGGGCCAGATTCTTCTCAGCATATTCCCTAAGAGGCCCAGGATAGATTATCCCAGGCTATATGGAGTGGACATGTGGCATGCAGACCTTCTCAAGTGGAAACTATTGGAACCTACTCATGGGCAACAGGTGCTTCCTAAAATGAAGGTGGTACCAGTGGTCGATCGCCGACCTGGGGGGGTTCCTCCAGTGGCCGATCGCCAACCGGGGGGGGGGGGGGTCCCCCAGTGGCTGATTGCCGCCACCGGTGCTTCTCTAGGGGGGTTTGGGGCACGGCCAAAATCAGAGGGTGCACCCTGTGCACCCCCTATGCATTGCCAATGAACCTACTGTAGAATTACCCTGGGGAAAAAAAAAATCAGAGAGAACTTCCCTATTACAAGGGCTAAATAGGGGACAGCATTGCTCATAGGAGCAGTAGGGATCTATAATAGTGTCTACTTTGAAAAGCCACCCAGGAATGACTGGGTACTGGTCTGCTTATGACTCTGGGGTAATTTGCATGCATTTGCATGTTTGGTTGGGATGGTTTAGTGAGGGATGAACCTGCCTTGAGCAGGTAGCTAGACTACGTATAACCTCATGAGGTCCCTTCCAGCTCTGCTTTATGATCAGGGCTTCAAACTCATGTAATGTAACAGAGTCATGACCAAGTAATGCTGGAGCAAGGATTGATCCAGCATGAGAAGAGGTCAGGGCTCCACGCAGTATTACTGCAGCAAGCTTTATGTTCCTGAGGGTGGGGGAAGACGGAAAGAGGTGCTTTTCCCATCACACATGATGAGAGGGGCATCTCAAGGACAGAGTATGCTCACAGTGTGTGTTGCCCGTTTCAGGGATCACAGTCTTGGTTTTAGTCCTTCTGACCGCAAAATAGCTCATTTCTGGATGCTTATATGGATGGAGTGAATTGTAGGCCTGACCACAAAGCAGGCTGCAGAAGGGGGCACCTTGGAAGAAGCCTGCACTATGGCTGGGAAGGAAGCCCCTAGGGCAGGCAAAAAATGGGGAGATATCTCCTTGAAGAGAGAGAGTCATATAATCCTAGAAAAGGAGGGTTATAAGGGACTTCAGGAGGTCACATCGAGTTCAACCCCCTGCTCCAAGCAGGACCAGCCCCAACTACATCATCCCAGCCAATGCTTTGTCTAGCCAGACCCTAAAAACCTCCAGGATTGGAAACTCCACCACCTTGCTGGGTAACCTGTTCCAGTGATTTTCTGGATAGATAAAGCATTAATGGCCTGCTAGTAAGCTTGTACGTCAAATACTTTGCACCAAGCCACAGACCTTCTCGTTTAGGTGAAGACCTAGACCACCCACTCAGCACCAGGAAACCAAGGAAGCAGGAGACACAACGATGGAAAGGCTACAGCCAGACACTCACAGGTTTGGGCTCCTGACTGGTCCACTGCCTTGCTGTCAGGGTCTACAGCGGTGTTTTGCCAAATGGTTAGATCCAGGGGTGTTTCCAGTGTCTCGAGTTGAGAGCAAACCAGTGTCAAACCAAGGCTCCAAAGTTTAGGGACTGGCTACATGGATAGGAAGGTATGAACAGGCCCCACAAATGAGAGCTACACAGACTGAGGCCAGTTTGTTGCAGAGCAGGGGCCAGGAGCTGCACAAGCTCCTTCAGAAGAGCCCTGCAAGCAATTAGCAGGCTGAGGCTCAGTTGGCCCTGCTTAGGGGATGAGTGTTGCTGCCCTAGTTGCCTGGCTGCAGTACAGAGGCCTTACACTCACTGTCAGAAACCAATCCACGCAACAAGACAATCAGCCTTAGGGCGAAGAAAAGCATTGACTGAAGTAAAGGTAATTGTAAAGACTTGCTGCAAATTCTTCTTCCATCAAATCCTGCTTCATAATTGAACTGGAGGCCTTAACAGGCCAGCCCTGGTTGAGTTGGTCAAGCTGGATCCTAAGCACACAAGTCTGTTTCCCTCGCTGGCACGTGAGGAAATCTAATTAAGGAAAGGTAGAAAAGATGCACAGTTTCAGTCCTTAAATGAGAAATTTGAAGTTCTTTGTAGACAGGCTGTGGGACTGCAGGCCTGTACATCAAAGCAGAATTTAACTCAATATCTGTTGACTTTCTATGAACAATTAACCAGCACAACGCACCGGAAGTTCTACCTAAATAAGGGAATAAAGGTGTTGATAAAAATAGCTTTAAAAAAAGAACACCTTCTGCATCTTTTGAAGGCAAAAAACCAAGACTACGGTGACTAAACAAGATGCCAAGATACTCATACAGGTCCAGCATATCCACACCTCTGATGATCTTTTTCTGATGCAAGCAAAGCTAAGCTAAGTTTATGAAGGACATGGGTTGGAAAATCAGTATGCTGTTTTTCAGCAACGTAGATTTGCTGTGAACACATCTAGTAAGTAGTGCTGTCTGAAGCTTCAGTCCCTAATTTGATTTGGCAGAGATCCAGCCTGATTCAGTGGCCAAATTTCCAAATCAAAATTTAATTAGAAGACCTTTCGATCTCTTCAAATCAAATCAGAACCCTTCGAATCGATTTGGAGAGATTCAGAAAGATTCGGAGATTTGGACATAGACACAGCTTTAAATGTTATTTCTATATACCTGTAGGTAGCAAGAGGCTTGTGAATGCTGCAATGATGGGGCAGGTGGAGAGTTCCAAAGAAGCACAGGGAGGCCCCAGCGCACTCGGCAGCAGACCCAGATGTGGACTAGAAGCACTTCCGGTCCACTTCTGGGTCTGCCAGGGAGCATGCAGGGGTGCCCCCCCCTCCCCCGGGCCTCCCCAGCTCAGTAGCTGGTGCCTCTTGGGTCTGGAGGTGGTCATCCGGGGTCCCCCCATGGCTGATCATCAGGCCGGAGGGGCTGCGTGGGAGCCCCCAGCGTGCTCTCTAGCGGACCTGGAAGTGGGCAGGAAGTACTTCTGGTCTACCTCCGGGTCCACCACCGAGCATGTAGAGGGCCCCACCCCCGCACTCCTGTGGGATGCTCCATGCACCCCAGCGTTACAGCAACCATAAGCCACATTGGTACCTCAAGGTATGTAGAAAAAAACTTTTAAAGCTGTGTCTGTATTCAAATCACTGATTCTCTGAATCAGCATTGAATCTTCAGATTTGAATATATCAAATCGAATCAGGGACAGTGATCCGAATCAACACATCAAATCACTGTTCCTAATTCTGGCTGAATCCTATTCCAAATTGAATAGGGCCCACTTCTCACACCCCTACTAGAAGCACTTATGGAATGGATCCCTCATTTGCACATCGGCAGCAGAAATGGATATTATACAAATTCAGGATTTGCTTAATCTTTGTCTTCCATGAACAGTCTCACTGGCCTTGTTGCACAGTAGAGGCCAGGAATTGTAAGAGCTCCTTAGTAGCAGCCCTGGAACCAATTAGCAGGCTGAGACTCAGTTGGCCCTGCTTACATGGTTGATATCCCCGACGTTTCATATTTATCTTCAGGTGGTACAAACTTGATGAGATTGAAAATGTCATCATTTTTCACACTGACTTCACTAGAAGGATGAGGTTCAGCGGACTCCATTCTGTTGACCGGCACCTTACTTCATCTGTGGTCCTCTTGAAGTTGTGACGACTGCTTGTGCAGGTGGGAATAAACATTTACTCTTATCCTCCTTCCTTGGGAATTGTTCACTTTCAGGAAAACATTTAACTTTTGCACTTTTTCATAACTGAACTGAATCTATGATTTGACGTAGACTAGAGATCGATACATACTTGTACTGAAAACAGTGAGAAATGGCTTGGGAAGGTAATAAGATTAGTTAATAAGCTAAATACCATTACACTTTGAATTGTGGCAAATCATTTGTGCAATAGCCTCCTGATTAACCTTATTACTCAAATTACTACAGATCCATATCTGAATGTTCCTGGAGTCATGGATTAACTTTCCCTTCTCCTCTTCTACTAATTCACTAGGACTGTTCCTGCACTGGACTGTTAATGGCAAGAACTGCCAGGAAGTTCCACATTAATTTTATTTGTAGGTAGTGCCATACTGTGTTAAAAGGTAGAATCCAAAATCTTTTGTTCTACAGTTTAACGGGGGGCAGTGCCGGCACTTTTTTCTGGCTGTCAATGGTTCTTGTGATTCCTTACTTCAACTATAACGATCGTGTCAGTACCGTGACTACCTTTGGCCTCAGACTGCATTGGAACTATGCACTCTCTATGCAGATGAAGCAACTATTATTAAAAATATATATTTAGCTAATAAAGGTGAGAGCAGCAGGCAAACATAACACCTATTGAGTTCAGTTGGATGACTCCAACAGATCTCTCTTGGTTCAGGATCAGTCCATTGTTTTTCCATTGTTTCAGCATAACCAGTAATGATTTCAAAAGAACTTAAGTGGTTTAGGTACCACTAAACCTCTCAAAGCTGAAAAGCAACTAGGCCTCGAAGGCCTATTGACCTTCCATGTGCCTTGGGTTCTTCAGTCCCAAAGCCATTTTGAAAACAGGATTTAGGCACGTTCAAAATGTCACTCTCTGGTTATTTGCTGCAGTGAGTAGTACAGAGCACGGGCCTGTGAAGTGTTTGGCCACGGATCAAGTTATCACTATGTACCATATGTAAGGGACAATCTAACTTGAGGGCTTGACAGCCACTTCCACAGGCTTATTGTGGTGCCCCCTCCCCACACACCTCTGATTGGCTGAGGGGCCCCAGTAGTCCCACCCCAGAGCTGATTGGTGGAAAGGGCAGTCCATCATATTGTCCTGACCCTCACTGATTGGGAAAGAGGGCTGTGCATCATACAGTCCTGCTTCTCACCAATGATTGGCAGAGAGGGCAAGAGACACATGACAGGCAGCCCTCTCAACAAATCAGAGGCAAGAGGTGGGGGCAGCAGCCATCTCGCCTGCTCATTTTCGAGCCAACAGCCCCAGCCACAATAGGCTGTGCAGCTGGGAAGACAGCTGGCTTCCAGTAGGGAGCCAGCATTTTATTGTTAGTATTTTTTTTCCCCACAGAATTTGTGGAGATTGCCTGATTTTGCAATTTCTGCAAAATCCACAAAATCGTGATTTGAGTAGGTGTCTCCATGAGTAAGTAGCTTCCATGTGTCAGGTACTCCATTATAACTACCTGTCTACATGTTCTTACCCTGCAATACATGGAAGCTAAACTGTGGCAGCTTATCCCTCTGAATATGAACCTACCTGTGAGCTACAGGAATGTGTTGAATCTGCATGTGTGAATCTAAAGTTATTTTCTGTTGAATTTGGAAATGACAATCCAGGAATAGTTTTACTTTATGTTTCCTATATCTTCTTTGCCTGCCAGTCTTCCCCACATTTCTGGATGAAGTCATTTATTTATGAAGGCGCTGGTGTTACAAAAATTGCCAATTGCTCAAATCATGTGTGAGACCTTATGAGGGAGGATAAGGCAAAATTTCACATTTATTGATTAAGCACTTAATACACACACACACACCCCACTTTACCTACCACAATTTCTGTTCTGTGCTGGTATATGTTACTAGTCTTATCAGTACTCGGATCAACTTAGTAGCCAGCCAAGTTGATTGTGAGTAGGAGCTGGGCTCCTGATGGTCCATCTCATCAGATGAATCAATGCTGCAGGATGACATGCAGAACAAGACCCAAAATTGATATGCCTCACCCCATCTTTTATAACCTTGCCAATTCACCCAGTGCTCTGGGCTTTTGCTGTGTTATCACTGTTCTTTCTTGAAGGTCGATTGCAGTTGTTCTCTCGCTGTTCTGGGGCAGATTCTTTGGTTTTGGTCTTTTATCTGTCTGCATTCTTCCGCCAGTCACTAGCTGATGTTTTCCTTTTCCACAAGCACACTCTCACCCATACAGCATATGAAAGAATAAAAGGTTGAGCACTTATGTCATGTTACAGAGCAATACAAAATGAAGTTTCTTAAGGCAATGAAAACTGAAGAAAATACATCAGATTAAAAGCAATAGGCAAAAAGTCTAGTTCTATAACACTAGGACAAACATAATACTATTCTCCAGTTATTTGGGGCCAGTCATCATGATGCAGCTGCTACCCAAAAAACCCTGCTTTCTTTTATGCCATGACAAATTGTTAGTGGTCCATGCCCTCTGAACTCCCTTCACCCTACATCAGATATAAACTTGGATTATCTTTCTCAGCAGTTTCTCTGCTGTTTTCTTCCAGATAGCCAGTCCTCCCCACTTCACTGAATATAACTACATACTGAACACCTTGATTGGTATTATCAGTCCCACTTCAGTTGGGCTTGCCCAATCAAATCCAATAGCAATTGGATTGGTATTGCCCAATATTCAATACCCTTTAGATATTGCCCGAATCCACAAGTCAGAAATTGTGGATCCTGGCTCTTGGTAACAGCTGTCACTAACAGCCTTTATCTATGTGCCAAATGGTGCACACACCAATGACTCTAATACCTTACTAAGCCATTCAGATGGTGAATGCATTTGAGAAAATAGGAGACGAAGCATGATTAATAACTAAGCAGCTAAGCTAGTACGCCATCAGTGATCTCCGATTCTTTTGACCCCAAGCTGACTTCTTCATAAATTCTTCCTAGTGCTTCCCTGTTCCTTAAGCTCACTTTTTGTTAAATTATTCATTTATTCTATTAATCCCCCTATCCCATCACCTGAAGGCTAGACCTTTGTAAAGCTGTTCAAATTCACCAGATTTTATCCCAAACCCCCAAGGAGCAGAGTTTTGAGCTATATTTCCTCATTCTTATAATTAAAGCATCCTCACTGTGACTTGTTGGTCAACCTAGCATGATGAGAATTGCTGTCCCAATGGCAATTCTGCCATTCTGAAACTCCCTATTTCCCCCCAAAATAGAAACAAAAATGCCTTTTTTTATGCAATGTCAAAACAATTTTTGGAATACTTTATAATTTTCTGCAACTCAATATAATACAGTCTTGGGCATTTCTTAAGATGGCTGATAAGACCAAACTGTTTTGTTTCAACTTTATAGAAACACAGTGTTTTGATTTTCCAGAAAAGTGGAGCATTTTGTTCCCATTGGTACATTTCCATGAAAAGATTTCCTTTTGTAAAATTGGCATCTTCCTCCCCGGGGAGGGAGAATCCCATCACTATATTTGTCTCCATTTCTGACCACAATTATCTTTCCTGGCCGGACTGTTCCATGTCAAGTTGTCTTTGTCAAATAAAGACAATTGATCCTGTTGTCTATTAGAACAATCTTTTTAGAACGGATGAAACTGCATTTTTGCAGTTCTTATCTTACCTATCCTCAAGATAAGTGTCTGCAAAAAACCTGAAGAAAGCCAATAAATCTTAGGTCAAAATCTTGTAACGTGGATACCAAAATTAATTTTTGTAACCCAGTGTTTACAGAAGCATCCTGACTCCTCCAATATATTGACCTGTCCCAATGTCCACTGATTTCATTCAGTGGGAGCTACAGGTACAATTAGATTATTTCATTAGATGCCTAAGTACATATTTAGATGGTTAAACATAGGTCCTTGTGTTAGGCTTTTTTAAGGAACTGAAGGGAATAAGGTGATGATCTCACAGAGATTTGGTCCCATAGCACCTGAGGTTTGTTCGAAAATCCCAGCACGGGGTGTGAAAATCTCGCTCTGTCCAATTTGCATCTCTCCAAACCAAACCAAAATCTTATTTCCGGTTTCAAGCAGAGATTCACGAGGTCAGTCACAGCTGCCGACAGCCTTGAAAACAGGCTAGCTTCACATGAGTTCGCGTTTTGCAAAGAAAGCTTTGCCTAGATCTAATGAATGCTCTGTTGGGCAGGAAATGTCTGGGGGTTTGTGTGTGTGTGTTTTTCTTTTGAACAAATGCCATTGTTTAAATGAGTGAAGGCATTTTTTCCCTAGAAGATTTGATTTTAGTGCTGCTTAAATAGAGGATCATCCCCACATTTGAACTTGCTTTCCTGCTCACAAAAGACCTTGGATTGAGGGTTAACAGTATTTTTATACCCTTTCCTTTTATACAATGGCTGGATTATCTCTGAAGCTTTGATTCCATTCTTAAAAACCTAGTTCAGTTAAGAACATAAGAGCATCATTTGTACAGCAAGAACACAAGACCTTGGGAAGAGAAAAACAGACTCTTTTTGACTAGCTTGACATAATACAGTTACCTTTGATGCTTATTAAAATCTCAGGTCTACCTTTCTGCTGTTTCATTTCCATGAGAAACAGAGAAAACTGGAAGGGGAACAGTACCCCCAGAAAGGAAATAGGTGTGATCGTGTGGGGCAATAATCATCTTGTATAGATTTTATATATTGATATATAGAGAACAAGACCTGACTGTGCAGGACATTATTCCTATGTCTTACCAAAAGAGATGCCCCTGTGCTGCAGAGCTGGTGGTCTCAGCAGATCAGGCAAGTCTTTGGAGAGGACAGGAAGGCATTCACAGGAGAAGTGACTGGTCAAGGTTGCACCGAAAACCAGGAGCAGAAACTAGCAGGTTTTCCTTTGATAGATAGATAGATAGATAGATAGATATAGGGATATAGGGATATAGGGATAGAAATATAAATATAGATAGATAGATAGATAGAGCTGTATCTATATCTATATCTAGAGAGAGAGAGAGAGATGTTAATGCGTACTTTTTATCCTCTTGCCTTGTCTAAAGGTAAATATCAACCTCTGCCCGGTAGGAGTATGACCATATGACTGTTGTGCCTGTTGGCATACTGATGCTAGATTAATTTATCTAGCATGGGTAATGCCCAATGAGGATGCTTCAGCTGAGGCTTTCGCATGGCTATCAAAAAGAGTATAAACTCTCCAGGGACTTGACAGACTGAGCTATCTGAGGTCTGTTCTCGCATGTCTCATTTTGCTGTGTAGCTGTGCAGCCATATTTTCAGTATAAACAAGTTCACCTACATCTGCATGTTCAAATGGAGAGTTGCATGAATAAAAGGGGATTAGCATGAGCAAGCCTACACTTTCTACATACAAGTAAGCATAGTGTGTACGTGTGTGTGTGTACGTGTGTATTTGCAGGCTTGGGGTTTTCCTAGTGGGTAACATTCGACCTTTATTTTGGAAAAACCAGGCCTGCAGTGTACTATGTTGACTGAGAGCTTTGTTCTCTCATTTTCACTAGCCAACGTAGAATATACTGGTCAAGGAAGATACACTGAAACGGAGCAGGAAAAAACGACACCAGAACAAGATATGGACATATTTCAGGAAGCATACTGCTGGTTTCTTTATTTTGATGCATTCCTTTCCTTACTTTTTGATGAAATATTATGCACCTTTTATAAGTCAAAACTGGTAAGTGTGCTATAGCTTTTTTGGTATTCCAATCTTTATTGAAGAAGTTGATTTTTCCACTGTATGTCTGTTCTGCAGGTGACAGTTTCAGGCTTTTACATTTTTTAAATGTACTGAATAATATTTTCTGCAGTTACCCAGCTGGGATTAGAAAAAGCTATTTCACATGCAGCACCATCTAATGAAGGAACAAGTTGTTCCACAATACTTCTGATGAGCAGTGAACATATTTGTCTGCCATGTGAATCCTTTTAGATTCACCACAGTATTTCAGAAAAGAAATAGGCTCATTGGTTTCACTTAGCAAGACCTAAAGTCAAATAAATATATATTGACGTCTGAGCAATACTATAAAACCTGCAGTCTGAAGGTAGATATGTTGGCTGCAAATTCTCCGATAAAGATATACATGGTGGAGTGCCTAGGATTTTTTTTGTTCATGGGTATTGTCTGAACACCACCAATTTCATGTATGATTGATTTTTGGAAATGTGTTGAATAGAAGCCACTTTCAAGGCCCATTTATTCAAGATGAGGTTTGGGTCACAAAATATAAATAATCTATTTTGAATGATAAAGGCTAACTCTGCCAGGACGAAGACACTTGTTGTTATACTAGGTAGGACAGAACTGAGCAGTAGGACCTCATTGTGCTTTTTTTCCTTCTGAATGAAATCTTATTCAAATGAAATCATTATTTATACTCCTGAAATGCTCACTGGATATATTACAAATATTTTATTGGTAGAATATCAAATTTTGGCAGGAAGATCACAATGACTTCCTGGACTCACCACTTACAGCAAAAAAAAGGTATCTTAAGCAAACTTTCTGGCCATATTTAATTCATCAGAATTATTTGTTTGCAAATACCAGTGCTCTGGTGCAACTGTGGTTAAAGTAAGGACAAATAAAGGCAGTTCACTAGCCATGCCAGACTACATGTGCCTGATCTTGGAAATGAAGGAGTCATTGACCACTTGGGTGGGAGAATACTAGACCACAGAAAAAGAATGAATTTGACGCTGATGAGCTGATGGATGTTAATAAGAGGAAGAAAGAAAGGGGTTTTAAACAAGGGTACTTCATGCTATCAGCAAAGATTTTTATATAGGGATCTGCAGTGCAAAAATGCAGATGCAAAAGGCTGGTGACACTTGTTAGTCCTGTCTTCTGATGTTCCTGCTGTTGCGGGTCTGCACGGGACACGTATTACAGCCAAGTGCTGGTGAGCTCTGCAAAGAGACTTTGTAAAAGTGTCAAGTCACACAGTTCCACATTCATGGCCTAGCCGTGGTTTCTCAATCAACCCCTAAATCAAGCCTGTTGAGTTTACAGGTAACAACAGTGCTGTAAGTCGGGCTGTGCTCTTTCTGGCTCTTGCACCCCTAATCAACTCTCTGCAATGGATACACACACAGTTAATGTTGTGGAGATCGTGCGGGAGTAAGACTCTAGTCCCGTTTACTTCCTGATAGCAGTATTGACCCTACAGGATTATCCGAAGCAAAAAACTTATAATGAATGTCTGACCAGATTCCTTTTGGAAATCTCTCGTCAAGATAGGAAACTTCAGGACTGCTTTTATATTTTTTTAAAATATTCAACGCAAAGCAAACTCAGTTAATTAGATGTTTAGGTATCTAGAGTAAAGGGTGGGGAGGGGGGAGAAAAGAAAAAGAGCTTTAAAGACCAAAAAATACAATGAACCCCGCTTCCCAACACAAAGCAGTGTTGAGGATAATAAATAAATAATAATAATGACACTTTCATTTAATATATGTAACATTTTATTACCCTTGTAATCATATTTTCAATGAAAAGTGTTGACACGGAAATTCACCATATGCATCATCATAACCTGGATTAGGAGCTACAGCATATAGTCATTAAATTAATCACAATATTTTATATACATTATGAATTATATTTAGTTTGGAATTTTTATTTTGCACCGATGTTCTCCCAGTAAAAAAAAGCAAACCAAACCAAATACAAGTCCAGAGGCATTTCTAGTCGAGCAGAGAAAGCCCAGATGTTACAGAAGGCCCTGGATAAATTTGCCAAAACCATGACGATGCTATCTGGACATGGAAGGAGCTCCTGGGCAAGCAGCAGGCAGAGGAAGACTGCGCTCCGAGGGGTTAAGGGAAGGCAGCCGTAGAGCTCAGGTAGGGCCTGGTGGTTTAGGGGTTACTCTTGCCTGATCCTGTACCGTGCACATGCTGTGGAGCTCAAACCGTGATGGGATCGTTCCTTAATGACACTGCACCAACAGGTGGTTTGCTCTGCTAAAAGCAACCCATGCAGTCCCTGCTAGGCAGGGGATTTCTGATGCCCTTTTTGAATTTACTTTCTGAAGTGAGGGTGTCACAGGAGAGACATGGGAAGAACTCTTCACTACCATAGAAAAGATACTGGTCCAAGTACCCAGAGTATGTATTAAAGGCTAAAAAAAAGGAACGGCATAACCCTGTTACCCATGATTCATATTTGTTATTGGTCATTTTAAACACTTCAGCAGACCATATGACAGGCCCCACGTATGGGCGTGCTGGACTTTTTAACAGTACATGAAGCATATATAAACATACCTATTCATTATTTATAAGCCTTTTAAAGCCATTTGCAGTGAAACAGTGACAACGTTAGTGTTTTACTCAGAGAAGACTAAGCATGGATTTGATAACCATCTTCAAACACCTGTAGGGAATTATGAAGCCCATCTCTGATGGAGATGTGCTTATCTCTGTGTCTGTAGGAGAGAGGACTGGGAACAATGGCCTCAAGCTGCAGCACAGGAAACATAGGTTGCGGTTTAAGAGGATGTTTCTGACTATAAGAGTGGTCAAGCAATGGAGCAGGCTGCCGAGAGAAGCTGGGAATCTCTATCCTTGGGAGTTTTCAAGAGCATATTGGACAGACACTTGCCTGGGATAATTTAGTGAGGGATGGTCCTGCCTTGTGCTGGATTAGATGACCTTGTGAGGTTTGTTCTAGCCCAACTTCCCTATGGCCCTATCAGCTGTTACCCTCTCCCTTTCATTACTGTGACTACACATTTCCATCATAATGCTTGGTCTTTGTGATTGTACTTGTTGTCCTTTCTGGTTGAAGAATAATGTGTTTCAACCTCTAATTCAGATGGGTCATGAGGTCTGATAAACCTGATCTGCATGAGCAATGTACAACTACAAACTGAACCAATGATGGTAGATGTGGTGGGCTGGCAGGGCTAATACTCATGTTGAAGTTTTGCTGAAGATGCACGTGCTCTGCAATCCTGGAGCATGGCTCTTGAGGTTGCTGACGTCTCCATGATCCACTTTGCACTTAATGTTTTGTTCTGAGTGTCAATGCCATATTGATTCGGTGTCATTTTTTAACCGCCCTTGTCTCTTGTCTGGTGTTCATCATGTAGTCATGTGCCAGGTCAGTTTAAAGTAAAGAATTTTCTTGAGCAGTGGTGATAAGACATCCAAACTATATAGCCAGACCATCTCAGTTTGGCCCTGATTCACAGAGCTGTCATCCTGGTCCACTTCTAAGAGAGGGACCTCACCTCCTCTTGGAGAGACCCAGTGCAACCCACAACTTCAAGAAGCACAGTAAACAGTCTCTTCAATAAAGGTATTTATTGGGCAAAGGCCGCCCAGGCAGAGGTCCTGTCCCCTCCAGAGAGGTTAAGCAGTCCCTTTGTTCCCAGCCCAGCTCATATAGACCTGAGCATCCCCAAAGATGCTCTGTTGTTCCCTTTGCTGTTCTGCAGAGCTCCCTGACTTCTCCCAGAGTGAAGTTGCATATTATGTTTAGACCCTACTAAGGGCACTTAAAATGTGCATGTCCACATGTTAAAGCTTGTTAACTCATATGAAGTCCCTTATGAACATCTCAGTGTTACACCACTTCAGGTCAAGGTTAACTCTGGGCTGTGGTACCTAGCTCATGTTAGGGTAACTTCAGTTGGCTGCACGGAGATAAAATGAGCAATTTGAAGTCCTCCAGCATCCCAGGATGCATCACCCCCAGCATCCCTCACCCGGAACAGGGTTAAAGCACAGGTCTCCCTTGGCTCCTAGCTACAGCCCCCCCTCACCAGCCCTCTAATAACAAGTCGGAGCTGTATGAGCATGAACCAGTATTAAGCCTTGATAGGCAACTACTCACAGCATGTTCTAACTTTAACACTGATTAACATTTCCCAGATTGAGTATGATACGGCAATGAGTAACTTTACCCTCCCTCTCCAGACTCTTCTGGCCAGGAGCTGCCAGGCTGCTTGTTTCCAGTCTGCTTGCCCATTATCATCTTTATCTCCTCCACAAACCTCCTTGTTGGGGTATCAGCATCAACAAAGCCATTCAAGGTTCCCCATCTTGTCTGTCCTGGTACTTAACTCTTCATTGTCTGCTCATAGACCATGGGCTAAACTGAGTCACACAAGATTATAACACCATTAACACCAACATATCAAAATAAAACCCATCGGCCCTCATAGCATGGCAGGAGGGAGTAATGGTCGTCCTCAGATGCTGTCACCAAGCAGCACTTGATTGCAGCTGGCAGTTGTACCATGTTTTTTGGCTTTGAAAATAGATAGAGCTTCACTTCTCCTGATTAAACCTGTGCCACCCCCTTTCCAAATCCTCCTGGAGAACAGCCAAGGAAAAAGTGAGACACTTGGGTTCTTGGGGGCATCTTCTGTTTGCTACAGCTGTGCAAGGCACTAAAATTAGCTCTCTGATAAACAGCCCTCAACCAAGGATTTTAAATGTCATTTAGCTACTCCTCTAATCCCTATGCATGCCTGAGTTCTCTATCTAGTGGGGAACAAAGTTATTTAAGCAAATTGGCTTTATCCACCTGTGAAGCAATATTTACTCGTAAATGCCATTAAAGTTCTTAGATTATAAAAAAAAAAAAAAAAAAAAAGCAGGCCTTGAGCAACCTACCAAACCCTTTGCTACATACAACAGAATTATCCCTGCCTCTTAATTCAATGGCATGAAGAATTCACTAGTGAACTGCAGCATCCATCAGAGGTTTAGAAAGCATGACCCATGAGAAACAGGGCACCAAACTGGGATTATTTAATCTGAAGATGAGATGGTTGAGAGAGGATTTAGTAATAGTCTTCAAAGAAAGGGTGGTGAGAAGGAAGATGACGGTTCATTGTTCCAGGAGTGAAATGGGGACAGAAAAAAAAATAACAGGCTTAGACTACAATAAGGGAGATGTGGGTTGAATATTATGAACATGGTTGTGCTTTGTAATTGGCTACCAAGTGAGGTAGTGCAAATTCCACCATTGGAGGTGATTAAGAGAAGGCTAGACATACACTGGGGTGGGTAATACTGCCTTGACAGGGAGCTTGGTGACCTCAAGGTCCCTTCCAGCCCTATTTCTCTGTGGTTCTATGAGATTATATTATTCTCCTTTCTAGGGAGGCCCTGAAATCTTTGGATAATCAGCTGGGATAATCAGGGGGTCATTTGCACAACACTCATTGCCTTCTGGACTTGTTCCCCAATTAAAAAAAAAAAATTCTCCAAAGACAACCAATTCAGGAGCAAGAAGACAACACATTTAGGGGTCTGGGGCCCATGACATGAAAAAATGCTGAGGGAACTGGGCTTAGTTAGTCTGGAGAAGAGAGGATGGAGTGGGGATTGAATAGCAGCCTTCAACTCCCTGCAGGGGGGCTGCAAAGAGGGTGGAGCTGGACTGTTCTCAGTAGGGGCAGATGGCAGGACAAGGAGCAATGGGCTCAAGCTGCAGCAGGGGAAGCTGAGGTTAGATGTTAGGAAGAACTATCTCATGAGAAGGGTGGTGAAGCACTGGAACAGATTACCCAGATGTGTTGCGGACTCTCCATCCATGGAGGTTTTTAAGACCCAACTAGACAAAGCCTTCTCTGGGATGATGTAGTTGGGGCTGGTCCTGCTTGGAGCAGGGGGTTGGACTAGATGTGACCTCCTGAGGTCCCTCCCAACCCTCATTTTCTATGATACTATGTGGGACCTAGAAGTGTAGCGATGGCTCTTCATAGCTAGCTAGCTCTGGAGGAACTGGTAATCTCTTGAGGGTGGGATTGAAAAGGGCAGGCAGCATCAGCCAGTTCTTCTCAGAGATGTGGAGACCTCTCTTGTTCTTTTCCAGCTTGTGGCATGTAAGCCTGGCAGGGAAACCAGGGAAGAGTCTCCGTAGACTTGGTGGGAAGTATCTTCACCTCCATTTCCCTGACCAGGATTCTAGATGGACTCGGGAGAAACGCCGCCAGGCCTAAGGTCGGGAAGGACCGAGTTAGAGAGCTTCTGGAGGGGCTGTGCATGTTCAAATCAGCAGGTCCAGATGCTCTCCACCCCAGGGTGTTGAGGGAATTGACAGGGGTTATTGCAGGGCCCCTGGCATGGCTTTACAAGCACTTATGGTGTTCTGGCCAGGTGCCAGATAACTGGAAGAAAGCCAATGTGGTCCCCATCTTCAAAAAAGGTGAGAGGGAGGACCCAGGCAACTAAGGCCCGTTAGTCTTACTTCAATCCTGGGGAAACTCTTTGAGAAGATCATCAAGGAGCACATCTGTGATGGGCCAGCAGCAGGGATGATGATCAAGGGCAACCAGCATGGTTTCATTAGGGGCAGGTCCTATCAGACCAACCTGATTGCCTTCTATGATCAGATCACAAAAGCCTTGGATGCAGGTGTCACAGTGGATGTAGTCTTTCTGGACTTCAGGAAGGCCTTTGACACCGTCTCTCACCCCATCCTCATAAAAAAACTAGGCTACTGTGGCATTGATGCCTACACAGTCAGATGGATTGCAAATTGGCTGAAGGGTCGTACTCAGAGAGTGGTGGTGGATGGGTCTTTATCAACCTGGAGGGAAGTGGGCAGTGGGGTTCCCCAGGTCTCGGTCCTTGGGCCCGCGCTGTTCAATTTCTTTATTAGTGACTTGGACGCTGGGGTAAAAAGCAACCTGTTTAAATTTGATGATGATACCAAGATTTGGGGTGAGGTGGGCATGCTAGTAGGGAAGAAGAGATTACAGCAGTACCTGGACAGGTTACAGGGGTGGGCTAACGAAAATAGGATGGGTTTCAACACTGACAAGTGCAGGGTGCTGCACTTGGGCAGTGGGAACCAGCAGCACACTTATTCAAGCAGGGCCAAGGAGGAGATCCTCCCCCTCTATGCAACACCGGCCAGGCCACAGCTGGAGGACTGTGGCCAGTTCTGGGCGCCGCACTGCAGGAGGGATGTGGACAGCATGGAGCGGGTCCAGAGGAGGGCCACCCGCATGATTCGGGGTCAGCAGGGCAGGCCCTACAAGGAGAGGCTGAGGGACCTGAACCTGTTCAGCCTCCACAAGAGAAGGCTGAGGGGGATCTAGTGGCCATCTATAAACTCACCAGGGGGGACCCACAGGGTTTGGGAGAGACCCTGTTCCCCCGAGTGCCCCCCGGGGTAACAAGGAATAATGGCCACAAGTTGTTAGAGAGTAGATTCAGACTAGACATCAGGAGACGTCACTTCACAGTCAGGGCGGCTAGGATCTGGAACCACCTTCCAAGGGAAGTGGTGCTGGCTCCTACCCTGGGGGGCTTTAAGAGGAGGCTTGACGTCTACCTGGCTGGGGTCATTTGAGCCTGGTTTTCTCTCCTGCCCAGGCAGGGGGGCGGACTTGATGATCTACAAGGTCCCTTCCGACCCGACTTCTATGAATCGATGAATCTATCTCCAACATCAGCTGAAGTTCAGCTGTGGTCACTGTAGATGCTGCTGAGCGGGAGCACTGCTCATGGGTTTCTCAAAGACAGAACTCACCATTTTAAGGCCTTTCTTGGCTGCTTTTGAAGTCTAATAGCAACATTTTTGGCCGATCCCTAGGTGCAGCCGGGGTAGGACAACTTTTATCGTGCTCTTCCTTTAATTTTCATGGCTTGCTTCCAAAACCCTGACTAACAACTGATTACCAGAGCAGCCCAGCAATGATTCCTCGCTTTCAAGCCACTCCGGGGAGATAAACGTAGCGTTACTGGCATGAGAGCGGGAGTGCATTGACAGCCTGAGCAAAGACAAAGGGGCCTTTTAGGGGCTTAGGAGATGCATAGATGGCTTTTTATTATGCCTTTGTTTCAAAGTTTCCTCTGGGTTTTTATGGTCTGAAAAAAGTCACCCCTGCATTTTTCCTTTCATTTAGCAAAGGAAAAAACATAAGCTTCACAGCTCACTTGTTCCAGTGGCTATGAATAAATGCAGGACTCATATCCCCTCCGCCCAGGCGAACAGAAAGTGTTTAAAAGATAGCTCTTGCTATTGTTTTTTTTGTTTCCCACCGTGCCTCCCCAGCCATGGAGGGAGGCATCTTAGTGACCTTCTCAGCAGGGGTTGACAGTATATCTTTCATTTGATCATCTGCTCTTCTGCTTTATCGGCAAACACCTTTATTTTTGGTTCAAGTTGGAAAGCTCCGCAGAATAAGCTTTTAATACATACTCCCCCACTCCTTTATCCTTAAGCCAGCTCGACGCACACGATGCTGTGTGCAAAGTGAGCGAGTGGGGTTGTCACCGTGCTCCAAACAACAGCCGCTCAGCACCGGGAAGTCATTTCACTAGTGCAGAGATGCAGACCATTTTCGATTGCATCTCACAATGTACCACGCTGCAATCTGTTCCAGGGACACCGAGCAACAACAAAAAAGATATAATCCCCTCCTAAGAAAAATCCAGCATTATAATCTCCTTCACTGTCACTTTTTTTATCCCTCGATTTAGGAAAACAAAATAAAATGAACTTATTGGGGGGGGGAGGTGCTCAGACCCTTGCCTGAACTCTAAAGTGAAAACTGCAAAGCTTTAAACAGAATGAAAGAAAAATTAAATTCCCGGAGACCCCAAAGGAGAGGAGATTTAAAGTCATCCTCTCTCAGAGGTAAAACTATGGAGCCAGATCCCTTCACTTTGAGGTATGGAGGGAACATGCTGGGGTCTTGGCAATATGGCTTTTCATAATCACATCCTGAATGCCAGTTCAGAAAAACAAATGCTTATGCAGAGATATAATGCAGCAGTGCAAAGCCAACCTACAGCTGGTCATGAGATGATCACCCTCAGGTAGCAGGAAATTTTAGTGGCATAAAAATCCTCTACTAGAGCTAATCAGCCACATCTGTATACCCCAGCACCCAGCATAAGGTGGTCTGTGAGGGTCTGCAGAAGGATCTGGGACTGTGGAACAAATGGGCATCTAAATGGCAGATGAAATTCAATGTGGACAAGTGCAAAGTGATTCAAATGGGCAAAAAATAATCTCAACTCTACCTACAGTACGATGGGCTCTACATGAACTGCTGCCAGATCTGGGAGCCATTGGGCGCATCTACACGAGACGCTTACCGCGCACTGGCTTGTCACAGCACACAACCGTGCTAATAGCCAACTGTGCAGTGTTATTAGGCTAATGAGCAGTAAGCATCAATAAATAACCGGCACTACTACGCACTACTACTCCGTGCTCAGCAGTCATCAAAGTGGCGAACAAAGTGTCAGGGATTATTAAGAAGGGCATTGTAAGCAAAACTGCAAGTAACATCAGGCCCCTTTATAAATCCACACCTTGGAAATGGTGCCCAGTCCTCAAAAAGGATATAGAAGAACTAGAGAAGGTGCAGAGACAGGAAGCAAGGAGGATTAGCGGTATGGATGGGCTTCCATATGAAGAATGACTAACGAGGCCAGGCCTATTCAGTTTAGAAAAAGAGACGCTTGGAGGGGGCACGAGAAGGCTTTACAAAATACTAAATGGCAAAGAGAAAGTCAATAGGGATTTATTATTTACTCTCACTATACAAGAACAAGGGGTCACAAAAGGCAAGTAGTAGTATGTTTAAAACTAACCAAAAAAAGTTCTTTTTCACACAGCCTTTCATTAAAGTTGCCACCAGCTGTGGTAGAAGCTGACAGTTTAGCCAACTTTTACAAAGTGGATTGGACAAATTCTCAGAGGAAAGACGCATCACTAGCAATGAGCATGGGATTGAGGGGCACAGCCTCTGAATCAGAGCTTCATAGTCCTTCGATGGTGGAGGCTGGAGGTGAGAGGAACAGTGGAAAAGACCCTGGTCGGCCCCAGTTCACTCTCCCTTTCGGTCACTGTATAACGCAGGACAGTGGACACAATAGATTTATGGTCTGACCAGGAAAATGGCAGCTCTTATGTTCTTATAAAGGCAAGGCATCCCTTGCAGATGCAGACATGACCTTAGCATTGTGGCAGCTGACCTAAATTAGAGTTCCCCTTTATCCTGTTCCAGTTTAGTTTATGTGGTGCCTTTCCCAGACCCCTTCTCTGTGCACTTCTTCCGGCATCAGAGGATGTGAGCTCAGCCTTCCCGCAGCTCAAGGTGCACTCAGCATTGTTTCATGTGTCCCGCAAATTGGGGATAAAGAAATCCCACTCTGGCTGTTGTCTGTTTTTCTCCCTGCTGCTAGCCCAAATGCCCTTAGGGAAAAAAAAAAAAAAAAAGAAGGCATGAGTTTTTATGTCTGCAATTATGCCCTTAATTTGCTGCTGGGATTATGATGCATATATGTTAAAATAATCTAACTGCAGGTGTAAATGGCTGAACAGGCACATGTAGCTGAGGCTTCCCGGTGTGGGTATGGAGGACAGGACAGCGATATCTGTGACTCCCAGGGGCATTATAGTTTCATAGTTTCATAGTTTCAGGGTCGGAAGGGACCTAATAGATCTTCTAGCCCGACCCCCCGCCAGGGCGGGAGAACAACAAAAAACCCTAAAAACAAAAACGGGACTCAAATGAGTCCAGCCAGGTAAGTATCCAGCCTCTTCTTAAAGATCCCCAGGGTAGGGGCCAGCACCACCTCCCTTGGAAGTTGGTTCCAGCTCCTAGCCGCCCTAACTGTGAAGTAGTTTTTTCGGATGTCCAATCTGTACCTCCTCTCCATCAACTTGTGCCCATTACTCCTTGTTATGCCAGCGGGGGCTAGGGGAAACAGCGTCTCCCCCAAACCCTTCTGGTTCCCCCTAGTGAGTTTATAGACGGTCACCAGGTCCCCCCTCAGCCTTCTCTTGTGGAGGCTGAATAGGTTCAGGTCCCGCAGTCTCTCACTGTAGGGTCTGCCCTGTTGTCCCCGGATCATGCGGGTGGCCCTCCTCTGGACCCTCTCCATGTTGTCCACATCCCTCCTGAAATGGGGCGCACAGAACTGGACACAATACTCCAGCTGCGGCCTGACCAGCGTCGCATAGAGGGGGAGGATCATCTCCCTGGCTCTACTCGAGATGCACCTGTGGATGCACGACAAGGTCCGGTTAGCCCTGCCAACCATGACCTCGCATTGTCGGCCCATGTTCATCTTGGAGTCAATAATGACACCAAGATCCCTTTCCGCCTCCGTGCTCTCAAGTAGGGAGCTCCCCATCTTATAAGTGTGCTGCTGGTTCCTACTACCCAAGTGCAGCACCCTGCACTTGTCCGTATTGAAACGCATCCTGTTCCTGTCTGCCCACCCCTGTAACCTATCCAGATCCTTCTGCAATCTCTCTCTCCCTGCTAGCGTGCTCACCTCCCCCCAAATTTTGGTGTCATCAGCGAATTTAAACAGGTTGCTCTCCACCCCAACATCAAGATCGCTGATGAAGAAATTGAACAGCGCAGGCCCCAGGACCGAGCCCTGAGGGACTCCACTACCCACCTCCCCCCAAGTCGAATATGATCCATCCACCACCACCCTCTGAGTGCGACCCTTCAGCCAATCTGCAATCCATCTGACCGTGTAGGCATCTATGCCACAGTCGCCTAGTTTATTAATTAGGATGGGGTGAGAGACGGTGTCAAAGGCCTTGCTGAAGTCCAGAAAGACTACATCCACCGCGACACCTGCGTCCATGGCCTTTGTGACCTGATCATAAAAGGCAATCAGGTTGGTCTGACATGATCTCCCCCTAATAAATCCATGCTGATTGCCCCTGAGCATCATCTCGGATGCCGGCCCATCACAAATGTGCTCCTTGATGATCTTCTCAAAGAGCTTCCCCAGGATTGAGGTAAGACTGACGGGCCTATAATTGCCCGGGTCCTCCCTTTTCCCTTTTTTGAAGATGGGGACCACATTAGCTACCTTCCAATCGTCTGGCACCTGGCCCAAGCACCACGATCGCTCGTAGAGCCGTGCCAGGGGCCCTGCAATAACCCCAGCCAGCTCCCTCAGCACCCTGGGGTGGAGAGCATCCGGACCCGCTGACTTGAACGCGTCCAGCCCCTCCAGAAGCTCTCTAACCCGGCCCTCCCCAACCTGAGGTCTGAAGGCGATCCCCTCGCGTCAATTAGGCTCAATGTGCATTATTGCACCAGTCCCCTTGTACTTCAGGTCATTGGGGCTCTACGAACAAAGCCATCGCCATCCCTCTATACAAGCTTCAGCCCAGGCAACCTCCCTTAGTGGAAGGAGATGCAGGCATGGAGGGTTTTAATAACTGTTCCAGAGTGAATCACCGCATTGCATTCACCCCTCTCCTTACTCACCCCTAAATGAATCAGCCCCACTGAAAGTCTGTGATAAAACAGCTGCTACAAGAGACCCAGACCCACATTTTGTTGTGCAGGCCTGCAATTAGGCCAAAAGAGGATTTGGGAAGTTCTTCCAAGTCTGATCCCAGCCCCCCACCCCCCTGTCATTATCGAGGGCTCCAGTTCAAGGCAGTTTTACAAGCCATTAAAAATCCAATAAATGCCACTGTTGAAAAGCCCCCTGTTGCAGTGGGACTGCCTTTGGGCTCAGGTGCTGCCAGGATCACTGGTTTGCAGAGCCCTCCTCAATTCAGGCTCTAGTTTGTCAGTCTAATGGGTTGCTTGCATTGTGATGGGAACTTTGCAAATAAAGGCAGCATTTTCCAGCCCAGTGGGTATTTTAGGGCATGGATACACTTCCACACAGAGCTTCAGAAGTGGAGGGAGAGTTACTGCTACATCTGATAGCCTGAGTGAAGCTATGAATCCAAATGAAGGTGCAAACATTCATGCTTCTGGGGCCACTGCAAGATGCCTTAGCTTCTCTGCTTCTATGCCTAGCAGGGGAAGGAGGAAGAAGGATGATCTATGTTGCTAGCCCCTTGCACAGCCAAAGTAAGGACTAGGCCAACTTAACCTTCTAGAAAAGCCCTAATGAGTATCTGGCACATGGACCCGACCTCAATGCCTGGTTAAGGGAAGAGAACAAATATGCATGCTGTCATCACCATATGTATCCCACGCATCCTGCATTTGCAAGGCTCAGCACAAAGGGACGTTGGACCTCCTGCTCAATCATCCAATCAAAGCTCATGGCTCACAAAGGAGTTGAATTAAAAGAGAATTGAATGGATAAGCTGTTAATGAGCAAGTCTCAATAAAAAGACAGAGAATTATGAAGGTTGGGCAAAGAGCTGTTTAATAGCCTGGTATCACTGTGTCTTTTATAATACAATCTATAGTAATGTAATGGTGTCATTACACTTCTCATCATCTGCTTTAAACACCCTACTTTATGGAACAATGAGATTAATTAATCCCATTAATTCTGATTTTCTGGAGGACCCTTATTATTATTTTTTTTTGTTGAGGATTTATGTCGGCCTCCTCTGGTACACCAGTAATAGGATTAGGAACGTGGGGCACTTTGTTCGCATTTCCTTGAGATATCTCATGTGGGAGACGGTAGTGTCGGTGAACAGGTTTGCTGGAACAGTTGCCAGCCCTGATAGGAGCTAAGCGACCTCTGCGCTCCTCTCTTCTCTCTCAAGTAACTGGGAGAGCAGATAAGGAACCTGTCCAAGGTCTCTTGGCTATGTTTCTTTGACCTCATTACGGCTTTCTTTGCAAGGTGACCTTTGGATGGAGAGTGCCATCTCCCTTCTTCACCTCCTCCTGCTTACTGACATATATTGGATTGAGCATCACACACCGGCCTGCTGATGCCCAATGGGTGCTGGTGGATTTACTGGTCCGGGGGCTGGGAGGATGTGCTCATTTCACACAGGAATTCAGCCTTGGTTTGGAAACCCCCAAGCACCCCGGGCTGGTCTCCTACCAGCCCATCTTTCTTAGTTTTGTTGAGGACTTGGTTTCTCTCTCCCCTCTCAGCTTTTGTGACCAGTTTTCTTCTCCCACCTGGCATGTCAGTGGGTTTATCCTATAGAGGAGCTACTGGAAGCGAGGTGTGTCAGCCCTGCATTGATGCCAAGTTTGCCTGGAAAAGGCTGTATGTAATTATAACTCTGTCGGGCATGGTGAGATGGGGTTGTTGGGAGGAGAGGGAGTAGACCTCTTGGATTTTTCTCTGAAGCTCCAAAAGTTTGGGGGTTTTCTTTTGATTATTAGTTGTTCATGTAGGAGAGGGACAGAGAAAGAGAGGATGTTGCCCTGTTCCTTATACCTACTGGTTTCTATATGAACACAGGGATAAAAGGGGCTGCCCAGGGTATCAAGACCCATCCTCTATATCCACAGGCCACCATTTACCCACATGACCCCTTGAAACCCTCACAGACACCTACAAGGCACAGTACGCGACAGGAAAGAAGTTGAGTCACATGCTCAAAGGGACCGTGCTCCACACTACAGAGGGAGGCACCAAATGTGGTGGTTGATCTGCCCCGAGTGCAAGAGCAAGATGCTCAAACCAGGAACCTCTGAATTTTCCAAGTGCTGGCAGGAGCCCCAGTGCACCCCAGTCAGAAACCTCCAGTGTTGGCTGTGGCCAACATCCTGATGCACAGGAGGAAGGTGCACGCCAATCCTGCACCAGAACTATTTCCAAAGTGGGGTGGGATCCTTCCTGGCCCCTGCAACAACCAGAAAAAGTCCTGAACCACAACATGACTAGACACCTACATACGATGAGAAAGTTAATTTTGGGCCACGATATGGGAATTGCCATACATGATTCACAAACCAGCACAGATTCATTGAGCCACGGATCCTTGTCCTATCACACCATCCCATCCATAAACTTCCAGCTCTGTCTTAAAGAGATTTGGGCACACACTTTGTTCAGAAGACCATCCCAAAACTGACCCAAAGCTGGTTTGTAGCCAGAGGATCTTGCGCAGGGGCTGTTTTTCAGCCTAAGATTAATATTATTCACCCCACAAATCTATTTGTAAAAGGTGACCGTATCCCCTCTGAATTTCTGTTGTGGTAAGCTAAACAAGACATGCTCCCTTAACCTTCTTTCACAAGAAAAGGTTTTTATTCCCTTCCTTACCCTAATAGCTCTTCTTGTTCATTTCTTTTGAACGCTGAGGACTAGAACTGCACTTAGTATTGTAAATGGGGTCTTACAATGCCTTGTACAATGGTGTCCTTGTCTCCCTTGAATATGTCCTGCTTAATAAGCCCTAGGATTGCACTTCCCTTTTTCACAGTTGTCGCCAGTCTATGCACCTCTGTTTTATAGATGAAGTCCTTGGTGGTGGTACCTAAGTGCATTTCATACTGTCAAACTTCTTTCCATTCCTAATTTCCATGGTAACAAATAGTGATGACATGATCTTTGGAACGAGTGAAGAAACGAGTGTATCAGAAGTGAGAGTGCTGCCTTGGATGGGCTGGCATCTTAGCAGCCAGGAAACAATGGGAAAAGGCACAGAAAGTGCAGCCATGTGGTATTATAATGGACTGGGGCAAAACAGTTATAGCGTGAGAATTTGCTTGAGTGCATCAGCAAGTCATTAACATGCAGATTAGACCCAAGGAAACAGGAAGCAAACACAACCCTCAAGTGCACTGCCTTAGTACCTGTACGTGCCTGCTATTCTAATCAGCAGCAGCAATCCCTCGCAGTTGAGGATGATTGTCTTCCATGATTGCCTTGTCTGTGGGTCCGAAGATGACTGACGAGGCCAATCCGGGTTCGACAGGTTCTGCTGCAACTTGGGCACATGTTTCCATGCGGGGTGGGTAGCTTGGGATTCTTGGTGTTTCTACCACTCCTGCTTGCCCATCTCCTGTTGTTGTCCTGAGGTTTCAAAGTGCTGAGATCCTTGCAGATGAGGTTTTTTGGGTGAATCCAACTAATTGGTTTAATAAAAGATATTGGATTTACCCAAAAACATGGTGTGCTTATGTCCTTAGGTGAACACAGCTACAACCAACATACCTGAGATCCTTGCAGCAGATTCTTCCTCCCTTCGGGGTGGTCCTGGGCAATAGATGGCAGATCTGGTGGCAGATGACAGAACAAGGAGCAATGGTTTAAAGTTGCATCAAGGGAAGTTGAGGTTAAATTTTAGGAAGAACTTTCTCACCAGGAGGGTGGTGAAGCACTGGAACAGGCTTCCCAGAGAGGTGATGAACTCTCCATCCTTGGAGGTTTTGAAGACCCAAGTAGACAAAGCCTTGACTGTGATGCTGGGGGTGGGGCGGGTCCTGCTTGGAGCAGGGGGTTGGACTAGATTTGACCTTCTGGCGTCCCTTCAACCCTCATTTTCTATGATTCTGTAGTCTCCCATGAGTTGATGTTGATGTTGATGTTGCAGTTCTGTAGTCTTCCATGAGTTGATGTTGCATTTTTTTAAGATGGCCTTGATGCCTGATGATCATTGCCTTGATGCTCGTAGTATTTGCTTCCCATTCTAGTCTCTCAGATTTCTGCATGGTGATGGGAACTTCCATCATGTACCATTGTCTTTTGTGCAACTTTTAGGGTCTTGCCAACTGCAGAGTTTCTCTTAAGTGACAGCTTCTTTGTATGAAAGAAGGTGCCCGCTGCTCTCTTTAACCAGCATCCTAAGTGCATGAAGTTTCCAGCTATAAAATTCAATCACCACCATCACACTGCTTCCTGGCACTGAGTCGGGCTATCGGCAAGATGCAGCCTTCTTGGAAGCTGAATCCTACCTGCCAGTCACCGCATTGAAGCCAAGTAGGAAAGAAGACCCTTGATGGATGTAATAGGCAGATGAGTAAAGGAGCCATAGTGAGCCCTGGGCTTCTGGACGTTGTTCTGCATCTCTCACGGGGGGCAGAGAGTTTCAGATGGATGCATCTTAAACATTTATCCATAGAAACAATCGATCCCCTTGAAAGTACTGCAAGCTCTTGGCAACCGGATCCTGGCACGTCTGACTTTCTTTTCTGAAGTTTCCAAGTGCTGCAGCAGTGCTGGAGCAGGCTTTGTCTAAGTTTTGACACATTGTGATGCCAGCTATAGGACAAGGGCGTCTTGTGTAGACATTTCTAAGCAAATCCATGTTCCCACAGCAGACGGAGGAGAAGGAAAACTTGGGGGGTTGGACTAGATGAGACCTCCTGAGGTCTCTCCCAACCCTCATTTTCTATGAGTCTACAATTCAGCAGCCATTGGGTACCAAACCAGTATTAATATCTGGCTGGCCAGTGATCATCACAGCAGGAGGCAATGGGGGAGGGACGGGTTTCTCCAGGGTTTCTACCCACATCAGGGCCTCTAATGTTTTGGAGCATTTTATAACTGGCCAGTTGGTCCCAGTGAAATTGGTCCCCAAGCAGTGGAGGGGACAAAGCAGTCCTTCAACTCTGGTTGGCAAGTTAGATTGAAGGGAGGAAAGAAAACGCCTTCTTGGAAAGAGCTGGGCCACACTTGTCTCCTTGTAACTGGCCCTGCCACTTGGAGAGTCTCAAGACCCAGCAGAGTTAACAATAGCAAATTGATCCCTCAAAGGATTAGTTTAACCCTGCTGTGATAATCAATATAATAAGCACTTATTAGCTTTTCTTCCAGCTGATACCTCTTTTCGTATGCTGCTGAGATCTTAAACAACAAAGGAGCCCACTGAGTTTCAACACCCAGCAACAGCTGCTCTGTGATGGCAGGAGAAGGGGGCTGTCCCTGGAAAGAGGCATAGCAGAGGAATGGAGCCGACCACTGGCCTCCCTGGCCACTTGCCCCAGTGGGAGACTCCCACACTCATTCATGAGCCCAGACCTTAGCAATAGCACTGCAGCAGAGTCCCAAATCCAGTTTGTACAAAAGCATGCACTGGTCCGGGTCTTTCCGAGTGTAAATGGGCATTGCTCCATCCCTGACCTGGTAGGAAGGAACCAGCACAGAAATTACTGTCCTGCTTGCCCCTCCTAGCCTTGCCCTTGCACAGAAAGTCTTCTTTTGCAGCAAAAAGGGCTTGCAAACAAGGCATTGCAGCAAAGAGGGCTTGCAAAGAAAGCTTTGCAGCAAAGAGGGCTTGCAAAAAAGGTTTTGCAGCAAAGAGGGCTGGTCCTTTGGTGTGACAGGTGGGCGGCGTCTTGGAAGACGACCCAGATGCTCATGGGAATAATGTGATGCTGATAACTGACCTACTGTGGCTGGGCAGATGTTTATGCAGAGTAGGGAGATGGTATAGTGTCTCATTTGTTCTTATCTAAACATTGAAACAACTGAATTCCCTCAAAGCCACCTAGCTGTGCCCTTAGCTGTCTGTCAGTGGCACCACATGGTATCATTATCTGTAGCCTCCTTCACCTAATCACCTCCAATCATAGGATTATAGAAAATGAGGGCTGGAAGGGACCTCCAGAAGTCACATCTAGTCCAACCCCCTGCTCAGAGCAGGACCAGCCCCAGCTACATCATCCCAGCCAAGGCTTTGTCTTGTTGGGTCTTAACAACCTCCAACGACGGAGACTCCACCACCTCTGTGGGTACCCTGCTCCAGTGCTTTACTACTGTCCTAGTGAGAAAGTTTTTCCTAATATCCAACCTCAACTTCCCTTGCTGCATCTTGAGCCCATTGCTCCTTTTTCTGTCATCTGCCACCAATCCTTAGCTACTCCAACCTGCTCCATCTTGTTTTAAAGAAGATGACAATCTTTTTAGGCTGCAGCTGTCCCTTATAGCATGTCTGTAGAGCACGAGGCACAATAGGGCCCGAGACATTCCTGCAATGCAAATAATAGCCATTAATAACACCTCATCTGCAGCAACAGAAGGTGCCATCAAGACTCAGGTTTTTCTATGCCATAACTAACCACCATTGCTTTTCTGGTGTGGATCACTTGAAGTGTGAATCTCATTGGTTACAGCCATGCCTATGCCCGTGATGCTCAACCAGGCTGCTGGGGGTGCTGCAAGATCCTTTTAAGGGTGCAGCGCAAAGTTAGCACTGCTAGGTGTGCAAACACCTATATGTGATTCACAAGGGAAACCCAGAGATTTCAAATAGGAATCTGGAGTATCTATGCTGTTCTACCCTGCTGGGATTTCTTCGTGTTCTTTGCAAGTATAGTATTGCTCTCGTATTTTTCCAAGCTGAAAACTGGCATTTCCCAAAATGGGTCTCAGGTCTAACAAGGTTCGGACCCACTTGCCTACTCGACTGGCTCCATGGTGCTAGGCACTGTGTACACCCAGATCCCAGGGCAGGGAAAGTGAAGAACACCCCAACCTAGTGAACAACCATGCAGCAGCAAACAGCATGCTATCCCGTGCTTGATTACGTGTCTGTGTGTGATTAGGTGGTGAGAAGGCAAATGGAAAGAGAAGAGGAAGGAAAGAGGGCAACGTATACTCTTTAGTATAAATACAAGAGCTGACATTTTCTGTAATTAATTGAAAATACTGCGTTTAAGCCATTATCCAGCCCGCCTGCTGATGGAACGCCCTGTCCGAGCAATGCAATCAGCACGGCTGCTGGTGAAATGCATCAGAAATGAAACATTAGCTTCAGCAGCTTCCATTATCTACTTAATTGGCGTGATTCTGCTCCCATCATTTGCAAAGCCCCACTGACTTTGCTGTGCAGTGGGCTGTTTTGCCTGGTGTGCACAATGAAGGGGGTTTTGAATGTCACGGTGCCCTGGGAGAGTCCCCTGTTGCCCTTGACTCACTGAACTTCAGCAGAGAGGGAGTTGGTCTTGCCCAGGAGAGATTTTGCCATGCCATGGGGTGATATAACTGTGGCCTTTCTCTTTACGTGCCTCATTTTGTGTTTTTATGGAAGCTTCCTCTACCCCAGTTTGCTTTTCGGGGAACAACGCATATGCAAGTGGTTTTATTCAGCAAGGCCAGCTGCCCCACACCATGGACCATCCAGTTGAAGAAGAGACAGCTGCACAAACTAGAACTGGCTAAGTAAATACAAGATAGGGTCCCCATCCTGAACCCAGGCCCACATATAACTGTATGCATGTACTTCAAGTCAAGTGCTTGCAACAGTCCATCTTGTAACACCTGCTTGTGCATTATGGGGAAGGCAACGGGCTTGGCAAGTGCAACGATTTTGCCTGCATCAAAGAAACTATGGGATAACTGGAAGCCGATGTGTGTGTGTGCAGGGCCTAGGCATGTCTTCATGGAAAGAAAAAGGAATAAGACCTGCAAGCAAACCTCCACTTTTCACTTTTTGTCTTAAAAAGCTCAGCAGCGGTCCATGGCACTGGCCAGGCTCTATCCTGCAAAGTGCTCAGCGCTCCTGGCAGAGGCTCGATGCTCTCAGCTTTCACCAAAGTTGGTGGCACTGGAGGTTTCCTAGCATTTCTTCGAAATACATCTTGCAGTATGAAGCTCTCTGAGATCTCCTGTCTTCCCAGAGGCGGCAACATTTCAGAGGTGGAAAGTGTTTCTCCTGAAGAGTTTGTTAGGAACATTAGGATCCCTCCCAAAGAAGCGCTTCATGACTCTGTCATTCCCCATGGAAGGGGTAGCTGCTTTGACCCTTCTTTATTATTTGTGCTGGAGCAGAGTTTAGGAGGTAATGGGCTCTCACCTGGCAGGGAGGAGAGGAAATAGCACAGTGGAAAGTGCAGGCTTAACATCAGGAAAAGAAAGAAAATATTTAAGGGGCGGTGAAATACAGTCATGAAGGAAGTGGTGGAAAAAAAAAAAACATCACTGAGGATACTTACAGCTGCACAAAACCCTGCTAGATGGAAAAGCCATGCATTATCAAGGGCATGGGTCAAGTGAAGTAATGGGTGTTTTCTGTCTGCAGCTCCTGTGATGCTATGACATCTTAATCAATATTGGGAACAAATAAGTATAAAGTGGCTTGGAAAAATTTTAGACTGGAAATGAGATGAAGATTTCTAACCATCCTAGGAACCTGGTTCTGAAACAGTCTCTAAATCACAGTAGTAAGGGCAACCCCCTACACCTCCCCACCACACACACACACACACGTGTGTGCACGCACGCACACACACACACACACACAAACACATTTTTGATGGAGCTTAATTGTTCACTTCAAGGGAATAAAGGAGATGAGGTTACCTGCAATGGCACATACTGGACTTGGTGGTCCAGGAGGCCCTTCCAGTCCTAGGCTGCTATAACCACGAGCCAGTTCTGCATGCAGCTGCTCACACACGTCCGTCGTGCCCCCCCGTGGGAGCAATGGATGCATTCCTCAAGGCAGAACTGGGCTCTTCTTGATTCTCAAAGTCTTATTCTCCTATCATTATTCTCCTCTCCCTGTTCTGCTACCGCTGCCTAGGCCCTTGCCACGTGACTTGCTGCTCCACGGATGTGTCCTGCACACGTGGATGTGACATGCAGAACCACACATCATGCACCACCCTGATCTCCCAGTATGCAGTGGGAAACTCCCATTATACTGCACCAGTGCAGTTGCCACATGGGTTCCCCAGATCCCTCTGAGTCCTCCAGCCCTGGGCTCCCTCAACCCCATGAGCTGCACCACTCTGCCCTTCTTCCAGGTGTGGGGACAGGTAGTGGAAGATGGAGGAAGGAGAAGCCTGGCAGCAGCATCAAAAAGCAAAGCGGGGTCAGTGCCTAGTCCAGGAGCCCAGGGTCCACATTTTAATCCACCAGGGGCTGCATGCGGTCTTCTGGAAGCAGACAGAGCAGAACACATGAGCTCTCAAGATCATCCAGCTTTGCAGAAAGCTTTACAGCAATGCTGGCCTGTTCGATCCACAACGCCGCCCACTTTTACATGAAACAACACCCATCTGAGCTGTCTGTCTGGCTCACATCTGAAGCACGCTCCAGGTCCAAAGATACATGCTGGCTAGGACCCTGTTTTGGAGTTGCTCACATTGCAAGCAAGCAGGTGCTGTCATCTGACTGCAGGGATGCGGTGCTTCTGCCCTCCATAAAACCCTGCATACAAGAGAAGAAGACTGAAACATGAGCCACTTCTGATGTCCACATCCCTCAGTCTCATTGACTTCATGACTTCAGGGGGAGTTCAGTGTCTACTGATCATTAAAAACTGGGTCTTCCTGACTTTCAGAGGATAAAGGTGATGGTGAAAAGAATAAATACCTACACATATTCCCTCCAGGTCCCATCATTTTGTTTCCACCATCAGTTTTGGGTTGGTGACACAGCAGAGCATCCAGCCTTTCTGGTGGAAAGAAAAGACCAGTAGAAGCAATAGTGTTTGGCCCATGGGCACCTCTTGCACAGGCTTCCTGCAGCGCTAGCTCCATATGTCTTTGCCTTTGCATACTGTCACCTATTTGCAGCCATCCTCTGTGTGCACGTTGTTCCAGCTGTGGAGTATAGAAAAGAGCACTTGGGGCTCTTATATGAAAATGCATGGAAGATGCAAGGAAACAACAAGCCTGCATGAAGTCTTCAGGAAACAAGACATTTTGAGCCTGCAAGTTGAAAGAGCAGCAGAAATGTTCTAAATCTGCATCAGGGCACTAGTTCCAGCAGTTAATTTTTATGTCCAAAAAAGGGGGGGGGAGCAATTACCCCACTTCATGAGTCATTTGAATACTTCTGAGCTGGCTGAGATAGCAGAGCAAAGGCAATAGACAGGGAAGATAACAAAGTTCATCCCCAACATTGCAAGGAGTTAAGTACAGGAGTCACTTTTCTCTTGTCTGGGGTTCGATTGGAATCCACGTGGAATAAAGATAAGATACCTCCCTATGCAAACTCCTAATGGTGGGGAAAGCAGACTTCACTAGCCTGGGAAAATGCATCAACAGGTGTCTGGATAGCAATGGCATAATTCGGAAAAGTGAGAATGAGACAAGACGTGAACATATCTGATAAAGATAGCGAGAAAAACCAGGATGAGCAGAATGATTTTCCCAGGACCAATTTGGACACATGAATTCAATTAGCTTCAAGATATAGAAGGGATTAAACCATGGCGGTGTGGTGTACACAAGGACAGTTGGAAGATCCTGAATAAGTTTCTGTCTGATTAGGCTCATTTTCTCAAAGTGTAAGAAGAAACTTGATTGAAAAACCAATTACAATCTAATTCAAAGATGGGTATTTGCTCAGATCAACTGTATTACACCACAGTTGTGTGCAGCAAATGAACTGCATATTGCAATTGATCCAAAATATTTCACACCAAAAAGCCAATTAATTCAACACCTTGGGCCACTACAAAAAT
>NW_005842328.1:301257-311533 GCF_000455745.1 Alligator sinensis | reverse complement strand
ATTGACTTCTTCACTCTTTCGTATGTTTGGAGGCATTTAAAAATATCCCTAAAGCCAAATCAGAAAAGATGTATTATAATGATATTGTTGTAGAGGGGCCTATAAGTCAGATGGCTGATATTCCTGTTATAACATATTCATATATTTATCTGTATTCACCTGACTCTGTGCTGGGGAGAGGTTCATACACAACTGTAACACCCAGTAACTAGACATGATCTTTAAGTCCTCCCTGGGTCCAATCCTAGGTACCAAGAAGCTTTTTCTATCAGCATCAGTAGAGTATTGATCTAGTCTGGGCTGCCCAGGGTCCAGAGACAGTGTGATCTAATGCAAAAAGAATTGTAGAAAATGAGGGTTGAAGGTACCTCAGGAGGTCACATCTAGTCCAACCCCCTGCTCCAAGCAGGACCAGCCCCAACTACATCATCCCAGCCATGGCTTTGTCAAGCCAGGTCTTAAATACCTCCAAGTATGGAAATCCCACCATCTCTCTGGATAACCTTTTCCAGTGCTTCACCACTACCACTCTCCTAGTGAGATAATTTTTCCTAATATCCAACCTCAACTTCCCTTGCTGCAGCTTGAGTCCATTGTTCCTTGTCCTGTCATCTGCCCCCACTGAGACCAGTCCAGCTCCATCCTCTTTGCAACCCCCCTGCAGGGAGGTGAAGGCTGCTATTCAATCTCCCTCAGTCTTCTCTTCTGCAGACTAATCAGCCCAGTTCCCTTCACCTCCCCTCACCAGTCACGTCCTCCAGCCCCCAACTATTTTCATTACCTTCCTCTGGATTTTCCCCAATGTGTCCACATCCTTTCTGTCATGGGAGGCCCAGAACCAAACACAGGACTTCAGATGTGGCTTCACCAGTGCAGAATAGAGAGGAGTAATTACTTTCCTTGATCTGCTGGCAATGCTCCTACTAATTCAGAATGAAACTCTTCCATTGAGAGTCACTTCCTCTACCCCTGGACATGTGTTGGGAGCTCAAGGGGGCATGGTGGAGATAAGTTGCCTTCCGCCTTTTTGCAATGGCTTGAAATTGCAACAAAGCAGGCTTGATTGGATATCAGGAAAATAATAATAAAAAAAACTTCTTAACTCTTAGAAGAGCAAAAGGGTGGAATAGATGTCTAGGCAATTTCGGCATATCCTTCATTGGAGGTTTTAAAGAAGATGTTGGGTAACCTTTGTTGGTACACGCACGTCATGCATGGGACATGGGAAGAGCTCTGCAGCCCAAAGCAGGTGGGAACTGGAGAGGGCCGTGCTCTGCAGCAGGAGAATGAAGCAGCAGCTCGAAAAGCAGCAGCAGCAGCTACAAAAGCAGCTCGGCTATAAAAGACAATGAAAGGAGGGGGTTTATGGAGCAGGCAGGAGCATGGGAAAGGGAGTGCTGGCTCTCCAGGCAGGGATGCATGGAGAAAGGTCTGTGAAGGGCCTTCCACTGTCAAATGCATGGCCTCTCTGGGTTCACTTACCAGAGATTTAAAAAAAAAACAAAGCCCCAGCAACACCTAGTGGGGGATACCTGGCATCCAGTTTTCCTCAGTGAATAATATTTAACCAAAAAAAAAAAAAATCAAATGCATCTTTTTACAGCCATAACAAATGAGCAACAAGCAACACATGGAAACCTTACAAAGAAAAACATCACAATAAATATATATTATATTGCTCTTTGGTAGAAAATACTCTGCTGACCAGCTTCACCATCCCTGATACTTGTACGCTGTATCTGGGTAGCACAAATTGAATCCAGTTCCTTTGGAGACTGGGCGGATCCAACGTGCTTGTTCTTCTTCCCAGCGGGTGCTCAGAGCAAGACATATGCCTCTCTGGCTGTGAGAAAAGTCATCCCAATTCTCCCCAGTTCCTGGGATGCTGGACAGATTTGTTATTCTGCTGCCAGCAGGAGCCAGAGTCCCAGTTCATCAGTGCTTTGCAAAGGACAGGCCATTAAAGTCTAGCAGACCCTGTCTCCATCCAAACACTCCCATCTGGACCCCATTGCTACGCGCTCCCAGCTGGTTGCTAGGATGGAGGGGGTTTTTTCTCTTCTTTATCTCAATAATAGACCTAACTTGGCTGCCAACCACCACCATACTCCTGTTGAGCATGCTCAAGAGGGTCTCCCTGACCTTCCCCAGATGGAAGCTCTCTGAAAAGTTCCCTTCTACAGGACAAGGGGGTTATACTTGCAATCTTCTTGCCATTCACTGGGGAGGACAAGGAGCAATGGCCATAAACTGTTAGAGGATGGTTTCAGGTTGGACATAAAGAAGAACTGCTTTACGGTAAGGGTGACCTGAATCTGGACTAGACTTCCCAAGAAGAGGGTGTAGTCCCCTACCTTGGAAGTCTTCAAGAGGAGACTGGACAGACACCTGGCTGGGATCATTTGATCTCCGCAGTATTGCTGCCCAAAGCAGGTGTGGGGAGTGGACTCAATGATCTTTCAAGGTCCCTTCCACCCCTTCATTTCTATGATTCCCCAGATGGGTCCCTTTATCCCATGCTTCTGGCCTGGGTAGTTGCTACATGGGGTCAAGAAGGATTTTTTCCCCCTTGGGCTGTTATGGAAGTGGGGAGTTTTTTGGCTTCCTCAGAGCACCGTCTGGTGTCAGGAGCCCAGGGCTACGTACCTAGCTTTTCCAAACTCATAGGCAAAGACCTGGGCTGCTATAAAAACCTTCCTCCTTCCCCTATGCTCTTGTCCTGACAACAGTGTTTGTAACTGTTATTTGGGACCCCCCTGCTTCAGTGCTGTCTCACGTCTGCTTTGGACCCTCCTACCCTGCTCCAGCCTTGTTCCTGCCTTGCTCCAGCCTTTGACCCCTGTGCCCTGTCCCTGCCTCACCTACCGCCTTGGATGCTGGTACCTCACTCCTGCTTCCCCTCTCGTGTGTCCTGAAACCTTGGCCAAGCTCTGTCCTGGCCTCAACCATGGACACATCTGGATCCCCAGCTTGACATTTAGCATGGCGACCCTTGATTTTGGCTCTTGACTAAAACACCCAGAGGTTCCTGGCTAGAGGGTCTTGCCCCGGATCACCTCATTTGGAATGAGGAAAGAGGCTTACCCTATGGTCAGACTGGCATGGACTGTGGGGGCTTTTGCCTTTCTTTGTGGTGGGGCATGATCCCCTTCCCTGGATCTGACAAGCATATTTTAATAACTACTTCTTGTCCTTGATGTAACAGGACAGACAATGCCCCCTTCCCCCTACTTTGCCATAGTGCCTGGTAGTCATGCAAGAGGGTCGTTAGCAAAGTTTTTACGAATAGGCTAGACAATCACTTTTCTAGGATGATTGGCACAGGGATGACCCTACCTTGAGCATGAGATTGGACTAGATTTGACCTCTGGAAGACCCTGAAAACCCTATTTCTCTACAATTATATGACCCTTGCACAACCCAAGGGCTTGCACTTACTCATTACAGCTACTGGAAAAATGGCCAAGTATCCGAGAGGTGCAGGATCAAGTCCCCAGTGCAGTCTTGGGCATGTCAGGCTTTAAAACCTGGCCCTCACAGGAAGGGGCAACCTCCGGCCATAACACTGACTCCAATGAGCCTCCTGAGATCACTTCTAACCCAACTTTTCATTGACTATGACATATTTAACCTTCATAGGTGGGATTCATAGTAGGTTCATAGGATCAGAAAGGACTTCAGGAGGTCATACCTAGCCCAGACCTCTGCTCAAGGCAGGATTGTCCCTGTTTAAACCATCCCAGTCAAGTCTGTTTATCCTGATCCTAAAAAACTTCAATGGATGGGGATCCCACAGCCTATCTAGATAACCTGTTCCATTGCTGAACCTCCCCCACAGTGAGAAAGGTCTTCTTCATCTCCATCCTAAATTCTCCTGCTGCAATTTAAATCCATTGCTCCTAGTCCTGCCACCCATGACCACAGATAATATTCCATTTCCTTCCTCCTTAAAACCCCCTTTAGGTATTTAAAACCCCCTTTAGGTATTTGACGTTTGTGGTCAAATCCTGCCACCCCCTCAGTGTTCACTTCTCCAGACTAAACAATTCCTATTCTTTCAGCAGTTTCTCATTGGTCATCGGACCTCTAGTCATTTTTGTCACTCTCCAACCACTGAATAATTTCTAGAAACTATTTGAGAAACACAGAGGTGAAAAATGGTTGGCTAATTTGAATAACATCCTCATTGGATGACAAGAGAAATTGGGAAATATAAGATTCAAGGCATATAGACATGCAGGAGGGCTAGAAGCCAGTTGCTGAAGCAACATGGGGCCCTCTATGAAGAGGCATAGCCATGCGTTAGGTGATGGCTGATATAGCTTACCTGTGCCCCAGGACTGACTAACTGGTTGCGATCTGTTTTGGCTCCCATGCTAACCATTGTCAATTTGGAACTAAAGCGGTGAACTGTTGTCCAAAAATGCTACTAAATAAAGCTGCTTTCATTCAACAAGCTTGAAATTTGGATGTGGACCATGTCTTTCCCTTAGTAATACACCATCTTAATTTAAAAGGTTAAAACAGAGATTCCACCCTATCCCGAGATATAAGTTGCTGTGATGTTTGGGGGCGGGGGGAAGGAGAAAAGCACGTTTGCTTTATTTATAATCTGTATTTGTCTGGTTTCAGCTTCCAACCATTGGTTCTTGATCTGCTTTTGTCTGAGAGATTAAAGAGCCCTCCCCTATAATGTTCTCTACTTGCAGGAATATAGGAATCATGATCAAATCAACTCTGAACCTTCCCTTTGTTAAGCTAAATAGACTGGACATCTGCAGCCATTCACAGAAAGGCGGATTGCAATGCCGTATCAGGACACGGTTGCTTTGAGGCTTTCCTTAGCAACGTGGTTCCTTTGGGATTACGATGTGGGCATCGTCAATGCAGAGGGTAACCGTGTGGCATCTCTCTACCTTGACCCATAATTTCTGGCGCTATCGACTATATGTTGCGTGCAACGCTTGTAAAGCGGGCTGCATATGTAGCATCTCATTTATACAAAAAGGATGTTCAAAAAGGCATGATGCGATTGCACTGGCAATAGTAGTTACCATTGTTAATGAGGGTCTAGAGACAAATTACAGCCAAGTACTAGGAAGATAAAAGCACTGGTATCTACATCTTGCCATTTGTAAGGCTGCAGCTGGAACCCCCCGCTGATGTACTAAAATTGCTTCTTTAAGTCTAACGCCTGCCCTTTCTGTCTCCAGCCATGCTGCAGCTCTGAAAGCCCTCGACTGCTGCCAGAAGGCTTCCTTTGCAACCCCGTCCAAAGCACACTGAAGCCCATGGGAAGCTTTCATCAACTTCAATGCTCTGCAGCCCAGATGACAGGTCCTTGGCTACTGCACGCAGATACACCCACCCGTCTTTCTAAGATGGAGCGACAGCTGTGCCTTAAGCCCACGAAAGCCATTCACAGTGGTCACAGGGTTTGTCCTTGTGTTGCCCACTCAGTACAAGTGGGCAGATCCACCTTGGGGCTTTGCTGGGGAAAGAAGGTGAAGTATCGTCTCAGCTTTTGTACTAAAACAAAGAAAAACATCCATCCATTAGTGTAGGTAATTGTGTGAGATTTAAAAGTAGTGGATCCTTGCATGCACTTGATTGGTCTGTGCTGCTAGGATGACCTGGGCTGTATCCAAACCCTCCTGTGTTTTAAATACCCCAAGTATGCTTTTCCATCCTAAGTATGGGTAAAAGGTGGGCTTTTCAGAGTAATAAGCCTCAGTCCAACTTGCTTTCTGCTGAAGGCACTGGTATGGAAATCCCACTAGAACAGGCCAAATTTAATTTCTCTCTCTTTTTTTTTTTTTTTTTTTTGTCCTTTAATCTTTTTCTTACCTCTTGGACTGTAGAGGCAAAAAAATAAAATAAAATAAAAAATAACCCAATTTGCTACTGATTGAATGTGTAACTCATATTTTACCTTACAAGTGGTGCAAGGGGGGGGGGCGGGAAAACATACCCAAAAACAAAATGGACTAATAATTGGTTGGTCTCTCTGAGAACAAACCCTATCAGGTTCAACAAAGAGAAATGAGCTGGGTTGCTGAAGAACTGTATGAGAACAGTCTTTGTGTGGATTTTTTTTTTTTGACTGTAAAAGAGAAAAAATTGATTTCAGAGTTTTCTTTAAACTAGTGCTACAATACAAATGTGCTTTACCTAGAATATTGTTTGTTTGTTTTTTTTCTTGAAGAAAATAATTCCAAGCATCTTCAATGGTTGTTCCATAGGATTTTTTTTTTCTTTTATAAATAGAGGAATCATTAAAAAGAGCAGGGGGGAAATAGTCAAGCATTTGGCAGAATTGTATTTCATTCAGGTGTGACACATGCAGTTTTTTAGGCATCCAAATCCCCCAGAGACATTCCCCTTTGCTGTTCGAATGGGCTTCCACAGCAACATTTTCACCCTTTGTGATTCAGTTTGCGCCTGGGGCACATGCTCAGAATTGATTCAGTTCTGTCCTAGAGGCATCCAAGTCCATGGCAGCCCTCCAGCTTTGCCATGCATGCACAGACTCCCCAAATGGGTGATGACCAGGCCATGCAGAGCGCCAAACACCTTCCTGTTGAAGCTAGGCCCAGTGGGCAATTGAGAAGGAGATCATCATGGAGGCACAGGGAGCCTGGTTGTGGGGCTCAGGGATGTGGATGCTGCTAGAGGGAGTTGGGTGGGTGGGTGTATTGGGGAGGCCCTTTTGGTTTCTACTGCTGTTAGTGTATTTTGCATCACTGGAACATGTCCATGAACACCACCGAGGCCAAGAGCAGGCTCAGACACATGGCGCCCCACCTGCTTGAAACCTTCTCCTCGGGGCTGGAAGAGATGCTCCAGCAGCACGGCTGGGGATGCTTTGGGGTAGCAGTCCTCATGCCAATACTTCAGCCAAGGGAGGCCTCTTGGAAGGGATGGCCAGAACCCCAAATAGGACGCACCTGTCCGGAAGGAGGAAAAGTAGGGCTGGTAGATTTACTTAAGGTCACTGGCAGATAGAGCCCACATGGGTAATGTATTCAGTCTTCTCCAACTCACCCTCATTTCCACCCTGGCTGATGGAGTCTCCACTGAGAAATCTCTCCTAACATGGCACTTATCCTGGGACACTCCCCTCCACACACACACATCCAACTCATGCCGATGGGTGCAGTGGGCACAATAAGTCCCGCTGATCCATTTCTTTTCTGATCGCACAGTGCACTGGATGTCCCCTCTTATTTGCCCTGAAGCAGCCCCATGAGGCCAAATCCTAGCCCCTGACACTGTAACATGATCAAACTTCAAGAGGAGGAGATGAGAAGCTTTCACAGCCATGTCTGCCCCATTGCCAGGGGCTAGAGTACCCTACTGGAAGTATGGGCTCAACCCCTTGAGGATGAAGAGGCCTCCCATATCCTGAAGAGGTGCAGTAACCAACAGGTAATTAGGGAGGAGTAGGATCTCTATGTGGTTAATAGCAAACACATCCATCTGCTCCAGTCAGAGCCCCTGCTATGATATGCACACCTTAACTCCCAGATGACAGTCTTTAAAACTCCCCTTAGCATGAACAGAGAGCCATGCACCTCCTGGGTAGCTGAGCATCCATCTCTGGTGGCAGATATGGGCTGCCTGGTGCAGCAAACAGGGGAGCTGTGTGAGTCTGCAGGCCAAAGCGGACTCCACCTTTGGGGACACGTGTGATGCACACATTTGCCCATGGGAACTAGATGAGATCTATGCAATCTACATTGGCAAAGCAGAATGCAAATGAGCCAGCAGTGTGCCCTTGTTGCCAAGAAGGCCAACAGCATCCGGGGCTGCATGGGTAGGAGCGGTGCCAGCAGATCAAGGACAGCGATTCTTCCCCTCTATGCAGCACTGGGGAGGCCACATCTGGAGTCCGGTGTCCAATTTTGGGCCCCGCACTGCACAAAGGATGTGGACACATTGGAGAGAGTGCAGCAGAGGACAATGAAAATGGTTGTGGGCTGGGGGACAGGACTGGTGAGGAGAGGCTGAGGGAACTGGGCTGATTTAGTCTGGAGAAGGGAAGACCCAGGGGGATTTGATAGCAGCCTTCACCTCCCTGCTGGGGGGTTGCAAAGAGGATGGAGCTGGACTGTTCTCAGTGGGGGCAGATGACAGGACAAGGAGCAATGGGCTCAGGCTGCAGCAAGGGAAGTTGAGGTTGGACATTAGGAAAAACTTTCTTTCTAGGAGGGTAGTAAAGCCCTGGAGCAGATGACCCAGAGAGGTGGTGCAGTCTCCATCCTTGGAGGTTTTTAAGACCTGGATAGACAAAGCTTTGCCTGGGATGATGTAGTTGGGGCTGGTCCTGCTGTGAGCAGGGGGTTGGACTAGATGTGACCTCCTGAGGTCCCTTCAACCCTCATTTTCTGTGATTCTCATGCCTCCCTGACTCTGGTCGTGTGAACTGGGACTTTCCCAGCAAATCTGCATTACACATCTACTGGGTCCCATAGAACTGAGCCTTTCGTCTATAATTCTTAGGTTGATCTTTTGGAAGCTGTCAATCAAAGGCCAGCAATTGGAAAAAAAAAACAAACTATTTTAAAGCATCATCTTCAATTAACATTACTTAATCTGAAATCAATAGGCTGCTTAGAATAAAGAGAATTACCAAGTACTTTACAGTTGCATGATCTCATTTCTCAATAACAAACATTGATCTGTTCTTCTTCGAAATTAAGAATAATAACCGCAGAGGTACCTGTTTTCAGTAACACTTCCGGAAGCTGCTTTTCTGAAGTGTATTGAAATGATTATCGTAATCCTTCCCCATAGGCAAAATAATGCTCTGCCTGACACTTGTGCTAGACCTGCTATGTATGGATGCCAGAACCCAATTCAGTGGATTAGCACTCGTATTCATCGCTTTGCAGAGAAAAGTAGGTGCGGCCTGTTGTGAAGAGTTTGCAATCTATATAGCGGCAAGTCACATAAATATGTGTCAATCGATAAAGTCAACAGAGCCACATTGATTTATACCAGCCAAGGTGCTGTCCTGTAAAGACTCTGTTTAACTACTGTCTGATCTCTATAACATAGGATAGAAAATGAAACCCGGTTACCGAAGCACTGAGCCTCTGTCGCTTATGTTTAAATAAAGCATCTTTGCAGAAAGACATCACATCTGGATTTGAAGAAGATAAGAAAAGAGGAGAGAATCCGTGCCTTTCCCCTGGAGAAATCAGTCCATTAGTGAATCCCTCTCACTGTGAAAACATTGTCTCTCCTTTTTAATTTGGGTTTGTCATCATTTACCTTCCAGCCTTTGGCTTTTCTTCTGCTTTTCTCTGCTAGACTAAGGAGCACATTGGTCCCCTGTTAGGAATTTGAAAACCTCCTCAAAGGCAGAAGAGGTGTAATTAAAGGGAGGAAGACCAGACTTGGTTTTCATTTTCACCTGGGTAAATCCTGAGTTGCCAAGTTATCACTGATGGATCTACAGCTCCATAAAACCAGTTTTGTTTGGCCATCCTTGTCAAGCCATGATCATTCATTTCTACTGCTGCTGCAGGAGTCACTGCAGGTTATGAAGCAGATTTGTAAAAAAAGAGCTGAAATCCAGGAGGTGATGAGCACCCGAACACTGACAACTGATTCATGATGGAGTAGATTGTGGCTCTCTTAATCTTGGTGAGAAATGTCTTCCTCCCCAGGTGTTCCCAATGACTTTAGTGACCTTATTTGCAGAAAATGGTAGCGCTGTGCATGAGGGAAGCTGGGAAAAGGCCATGCCTGGTGACTCAACCTTGACTTTACTCCATTGCTTCCCATCAGAAGTTCAGGTGTAGAGGGCTTAGTTCCTGAATTGCTGCTACAATTTGCAGATAACATGGGGAATGTCCCACGAGCTTTTGCAGAGAAAGCATTTGATCGGGCCTCACCCTCATTTGCTCAGCGCTGCTCGAAGTAGGCAGAGCTCTGTCGGAGGGCTTGAACCACCTGAGATGGTGGGGGCAGCAGGCATTCGGGTTGCTTTTAAATCCAGCTCCGCATGTTGGATACTTCATCAGAGAATATTTTAGTAGCAAACTTATGCAGAGACTAGTTGGCTGAAGGAAACCATGTGCACTTGGGCTACTAGTTTAAATCCACCTGGAACCCCAAAATGCCATACTTTTACTAGCTAAGGATGGCCTGGGACCGGGCCAAACCTGTTGGTGATCACAATGCCCTGTAAAGACAAAGATGAAAACAGGCCCTGACCTGGTCCTCTGGAGATTTGGGTCAGTTCCTGGCTTGGTGGTGGTTACTTCAC
>NW_005842328.1:277321-301226 GCF_000455745.1 Alligator sinensis | reverse complement strand
TTTCCCTTCATCTACCTGGGGTATTTAGCTTGTGATCTGCTGGCAGTATGGGCTGTCTCTCACTGCATATATGCACAGCATCTTGCAGACAACCATAGAATAAAACAGGGAAGGAGCACATTGGCTGGGCAGTGTGATCGAGTGTGATCAAGAGCTGGTCGCCCTCCTTTGATCCCAGAGCTTTGGCCCTTTTTTACTGTCATCCTCGCATCCCAGGCAGAAGATGGTTTCTCACTATTTCCCTTTCTCAGGAGCCTTGCTAACAGCGGCGGGATGCTGGAGACCTGCTCAGGGATGCATCCCTAGAGTCTCAAAGTGAAGGATCCAAGGCGGATTTCACGGGACCCCTGGCAGCAAGATGTGTTTGCTGGTGGATTAAGTGACATAGCATAGACTGTGTTATGCACAGCCTAGGATATCTGCTTGGAGGCAGGTATGTCTTGCGTGATACAACAGAGATGAACCATTATTGTGTGGGGGCAGAGAGAGAGGCTGACTTACCTGATGACCTCCTGCAAGGTTTTAGAAAATGCCTTGTTTCAGCAACAGGTGAAATCACCGACATGATTCTCCAAATGTTGGCGAGTCCCTTGATGCTAGATTCCCTTAGGAGAAAAAGATGCAATGATTCATCTCCTCTTTGAATGATCCTTAGCCAGTAACATGCCTTCTTTATAACGGTGGGGATGTTTTGAAGAGTAAGCAGCACAAACTCCTGAGAGCCTCAAACCACGTTTGAAAGTGCCATCCTAATGAGGGACTGGGTCTTGAAAAGCCAAAACACTGGAAAGGATTTGGTGGCTGCAGTACCTACCAGCTGGATGGGCAATGCTGAATGCAGCCCTTGGATGAATTAGCAGGGGGAAATCAAGCAGAGTAGGGGAGAGGTTATTACCTCTGAATACAGCCTGAATCAGGCTGCCATTGGATGCTATGCGCTCTTTTGCTTTCCACACTTCAGGAAGGATGTTGAAAAACTGGAAAGGGTTCAAAGAAAGATCAACGAGAATATCTGAGGCCTGGAAAAGCCATTCATAATGAGACTTGAGAAGCTCAATTTATTTAGAGAAGGTTAAGAGGTGATTGGATCATCATTTACAAGTACCTACATGGGGAAACAATTTCTGATGATAGAGGGCTCTTCAATCGAGCCGAAAGAGGCAGCAGGAAATAGAATATTTGGAGCCCAAAGTCAGACAAACTTGCCCTAGAAAGAAGATGCACATTTTTAGCGGTGAGCAAAATTAACCACCGGAACAACACGTTTTGGGATGCGATGGGATCTGTAGCACACGGAGACTTGAAGCGGAGACTGGCTGTCTTTCTAAAAGGTCTTCTCTAGCTCAAAACAAAGTCACGGGCTCAATGCATGAATGCCTTTAGACTTTTTCTTTTTTTTTAATGAACTTGTACCATAATCCAGTCTTGCTCAAAGTTTACAAGCTGTCACTACATCGATCCCCTGACTGGTGCATCTAGCCTACTGTAAACAACCGGGAGAGAGCTTTACACAATACAGTCAATACTTTCTTACTTAATGAACCGCAGTCCATCTATAGCAAGTAAACCTAAGGTCTCAGAAGAGCTTGGGACCCACATTTCAGCTGCAGGGCACCCACACCCTGTTTGAAAGGGGCTTTGCTTCCAGTTAGGCATCAGGAACACTGCCAGGCATTCAGGCCAGAGCAAACCTGGGCATCAGTGCATGCATATGTCTCCTGCTATGCTTTATACACATGCTGAAAGTCGAGGGGCTCAGCTTGAAGGCAGCCAACCTGCACAAACATGCATCTGGGGAGGATCTGCCCCTTAGTTTCCCCCCCTACCTTGATATCTTTGAGCTCAGCTTAGACTCACATTTTTACACTCACTGATGCATACCAGGCCCATGCCATTAAAAAGAGTCTCCAAGAGAAAAAAAAAAAATACATCCGTCAGTTTAAATAGGTCATGCATACAATTAGCATATGTTACATTAATTCTCTTCCACTCAGCCAATCACACGGACTAATTGAAGAGTTCTGTAGTTTAAACTAAAGAAGGTAGTTTCTCTTATGATTAATAAGCAGGGAGTGTTGGAGCATGGAAGAGGACCAAACTTAGCAGGGAGGAGGATCAGGAGGGCAGTTACATCCAGATGTGAGCAGTGCACTTGCTGGAGTCATCTGAAGAACAGCAGCCTGCGATGGGTAGGGACTATCTTCCAGTTCTGTTTCACAGTGAGGCACTGGGGCATTAGTGGGCTCTTAGATGCTGTAATAATGCACATCATCCTCGTTAGCCCATCTGCAAGAGACTGTCCACACATAGTATCTAGCCAATCCTCCAAGACAAAGATCACAAGCAGGAGCAGGTGGGCAAGACATGCCCCTCCAAAGATGCAGTGTGGATAATGTGCATAACTGATGAGCCCTTCTGAAATCATGGGCTTCAAACTATGGGCCACAGTCTGTTCCAAGTCTTGACTCATGTGCATAAAAGTGAGGCCACTTTGCAACCAATAGCCCCGCAGAAAATCAGCTTCCTTTTTTATTTAATTTTTTTTTTGGGGGGGGGGGGTATACTTCTGGACTGTTTTTAATCCCATGTGCCCTGAAAAAGAAGTGCCCCTTCCACTCTTTTCAGAACTGCCGAGGGCCCACCTGAAGTGTTGTGACCACTTCTGAGCACTGCACTGCAAGAAAGATACCGACAGATTGGAAAGAGGGACAAAGAGGCCTGGGAAGCATGACTTAACGAGGGCTGGCTGAACGAGCTAGGTTTCATTAGCCTAGAGAAGATAAGACTCATGGGGGATTGAATAATAGGCTTCAAATACCCGAAGGGTGGTTTTATAGACTATATGGATGGTGACAGACAATCCATTGTAATTACAGAGGAAAAGACAAGAAGCAGTGGTCCTAAATTGTAACAGGGGAAACTGAGGTTGGAAGAACTTTCTTACTCTGAGGATGGCTCAGCGCTGGAACAGGGAGGGCATGGAAACTCCATCCTGCGGGACTTTTCAGCTAGGGACAAAAGTTACACATAAACCGGTTCAAGTCATAAGAAATTGGTTTAAACATCCAACAGAACAGGCGTTCAGTGCACATAAACCAGTTTCAAAATGGCTGAAACTGGTTTAAGACAAACCTGGTTGAATGCAGTATCAGACTTAACTGATTTGGGTCAACTGGTTTATGCAACTTCTGTCCCAGCCCCCTTACTGGTTTAAGTTAAATCAGAGTCCCCCAGCATGTTTTCCTGCCTTGGGCTGGATTTACCTGCTCCAACAGAGAAGGGTTGTGGCGGGGAGGGGTGAGGCAGGGACTGCCACCCACCCAGGCAAACCCCGGCTGAGGTCTGGGGCCAGGGAGAGGGGTTAAACCTCCTTCCCCCAAGTACAGAGCTGCCCTGCCCTGCCCTGCCCTGCCCTGCTAAACTTATTGAAAGTGTCTTCTGGCTTCAACTGTGGGCTACAAATCCCAGAGGCACCTGGAAGCAGGAAGATGAAGTGACGAGCAACCCTGCAGAGTCCTGCTGCTGTGATTCTGGACTGCAAATCCCAGAGACCCCAGGAGCAGCAGAAAGAGGAAGTGAACACACAGTCCATGCTGGTTGCATACCAGAGAGCCGTGATCTAGCATCCCCCGGCTTCTGGCCTGAGCCACAGCAATTGTGTGGCTACATTTCCTGAATCAAAAGTGACTGTGTTTCGCCGGCAGTTTCGTTTTGACGCTGTTTCATTTCCTTTTGAGACCAAAACAGAGAAATCAAAATGAAACAGAGAGCTTCAAAACAGCCTCGAAATGGAACAGTGCCATTTTGAACAGCCCTAATGTGTATCCAGTTGGTTTTCAGTTTAATCTCTACAGTTTAGACTAACTTGTAAATACTGGATAGATTCAGTGTTGGGCTTTCTGACTGTCTGTCCTTAGCCTTCAAGAGTGGGTTAGGCAGATTCTTGTCTAAGATTTTTTAGTTAAAGCCTGACTTTGCTTTTAGTTGGAGAGGAAGGAAGTGGAAGGAAGATGCTGACAAAGTGCAGTGTTGCAAGTACTCCTTGTTTGGCAAGCAGCACTTCGGGGTACACCTTTCTTTCTCTGTAAAGCAAGCAGGACCAGGACCCAAACAGCAGCTGTCTGAGGTACGTTTCAGGCCCTCTGTGGCAGAAATGTGCTGTCTTCATGTAAGGGAGGTTTTGGGGTATTCACAGCAGACAGTTTGAACATGAAAACAAGGACTTCTAATGGAAACTGTTTTGCCACCTTAATGCTAACAACTTCTCCCAAGCATCAAGCGTAAGCCCCTTAAAGTGCTGGGAATGGAATAATGTTATTGTTTTTTTAACTAGCATAAAGGAAAAATTAGCAAAACTTTGCAAACAAAAAAAAAAAAAAAACAACCCAAAACCCCCCACTTCATTCTTTCCAGTTTGTCCTGCACACTGTAAACTCCAGCTTGAATTTCAACCCCGTTCCCTGCTGAGAGGTTTCCCTGAGAACTGCCTGGTAATGAGGAGCCATCAATATCCTTCCTAACAATATCCTTACTTCCTAACAATATCCTCCAGCAGTAAATCATTCCAGCACCAGCCCTATGGAGAGGTTTCGATACGCTCTGATGGTTTTCCCCGTAACAGGGACCTGGCCCAGATGACTCAAGTTTATTTCAAGAAGCCTTTACACGCTGCTGCTTTGTATTTCTATTGCTGATGTCTCCCTCTAAAGCTGGCTTTGCTTTAGCTGTAATGTTACTCAGATATTAATTCACCCAATGTCTTCCTAGCTTCTTCCTTCATTAGCTTAGCCAATATATCGTCTGTGGCAAGGTTTTAATTAATGAAGCCAGCATTGCCTCTTGGTATGTTGTTTGCATTTTCTTGAGCTGATCAAGGTAGAGTCTCTCCTGCCTTTTACAATTCGGGGAGCTCTTCTATTAACTTCAGTCAGAGTCTGCTCTTTGTTAAGCACTGATGCCCTCTCCTGAAGTGAAAACCCAGGGGGTGTGGGAAATCTTCCTAAAGTCCTCCTTGGAGACCTGGCAGACCAAGTTCTTTAGGTAAATGTGATATCTTTTATTAGACCAACTAAATAGCTGGGGGAAAATGTTCTTTACAAGCTTTAAGGACAAATGCCTTTCTGCAGGCATAGGAAGAGACTGCTGGTGTGTGTGCGCTCTCCTGGGTGGGACAGAAAACTTGGAGACTGGCCTTTTTTAAGGTCCAGAGTCATGTGTAATGATTAGAAAGGGGATAAAACAGATCTGGTTGAAATCTTCTCCTCAAACCGCAGAATCCTAGCAGCCCAGTGATCAGGCCACTCACCCAATCTAAGCAATACCCACATTCAAATTCCTGGTCTAAATTAGACAGAGCTATGGCTTAAGCCTGGGATTGCCTCACTTTAGGCAATTACTCCAAACTAAGGGTGTCAAACTGAATTGGAGGGTCGTGTTCCCTGCTTTTCAGGTGCCTGCAGGCCACACTAGGGCTCTGACTACAAAGCCGGGCCTCTGCCCATGTTGCCACTGATCTCTGGGATATGACCTGCAACCCTGCTCTCACGGCTGGGTTATCAGTTTTTATTGGGCACCACTGTTCTCACTGGGGCAGATGGCAGAACAAGGAGCAATGGGCTCAAGTTGTAGCAAGGGAAGTTTAAGTTAGATAATAGGAAGGATTTTCTCACTAGGAGGATAGTAAAACACTGGAACAGGTGACCCAGAGGTGGTGGAGTCTCCGTCCTTGGAGGTCTTCAAAACCTGGGTAGACTAAGCCATGGCTGGGATAATGTAGATGGGGCTGGTCCTGCTCTGAGCAAGGGGTTTGGACTAGGTGTGACCTCCTGAAGTCCCTTCAACCTGAATTTTCTGTGATTCTCTCTCTGCTGTAAAAAAAAAAAAAGAAAAAGAAAAGGCAAAAAGGCAAAAAGCTCAAATAGCCCATTCATCGCAGAATGGAAACTAGCTTTGAATCCTCCAAGACGTTTGTGAAGCAGAATTGTGGTTATCTGGCCTTTTTAAACCTTTTTAAACCTTCCTGCTACCAGCTACTCATTCATAGATACATAGTTGTTAGGGGCTGGAAGGGACCTAGGAAGATCATCAGGTCCAGCCCCCTGCACCAAGCAGGAAAGACAACTGGGGGTCAGGCGACCCCAGTAAGATGACTGTCTAGTCTCCTCTTGGAGATTTCCAGGATCGGCGATTGTACCTCTGGAGGGAGCTTATTCCCTACTCTGGACACCCTGACCGTGAAGAAGTTTTTCCTAATATTGAGCCTGACTCGATCTTCCAGGAGATTGTGGCCGTTACTCCTGGTTTTCCCCTTGGGTGCCCTGGTGAACAGTTGCTCACCGAGCCCTTGATGTAGTCCCCTCGTGCAGCAGTAAGCTGCTACCAGGTCCCCTCTCATCCTTCTTTTCTTCAGGCTGAAGAGTCCCAGACCGCTCAGGCTTTCCTCATATGGCTTTCTGTGTATGACTCTGATCATACGGGTGGCTCTTTGGACTCTTTCAAGCTTGTCCATATCCTTGTTAAAATGTCATGCCCAGAACTGGATGCACTCCTCCAGCTTTGGTCTCACCAGCGCCGAATACTGTGGAAGAATTGCCTCCTTGGTTTTGCTGGAGATGCATTGATTGATGCACGCCAGAATATTATAATGAATCAGGTTATGAAAAAAACTTCCCTTATCAAAGACTTATTCCTAAATTAGCCACAATGAGGTTTGCTGTGGATGGTACTGCACACCAGCAAGCAAGCAGAGGCTTGCCAGTGGTCTTGTCTGGGGTAATCCTTATAGGTTTCTATGTAATGACACAGACCCTTCAATGAGACTTAAGAGAATTTTGCGTCAAACAGCCCATTTCAGTCCCAGACCGGAGGGAGCACTATTCTGGGTGCGCTCACCTACTACCACTTCTACAGTTCACCTAGGTAGGAGTAAAGAGCCATACCACCCCAAATGAGCTATTAATCCTAGCATGATGAAGCACATTGGCCACAGTTCTGACTTACTGGGGAATCTACCTGAGCATAGCTTTGTAGTGCCATTAATAAAAATAGTTGCTTCCAGTGACAATGACCTCCCCTGTCCTGCGCCGGCAGGCATAGATTCCTGTTTCTGAAATGAAAATAATCTGAACAAGTTGTTAGTTTCTAGTCGGGGTTGTTCTGACGGCTACATCCAGCATCTATTAGAGTGGAGAGGAGAATAAAATGAGATAGCTACAGCATGTAAGTGATCCGTCCCCTGTGTACCACCGACAGAGGAGACTGCTCAAAAGAGAATAAATAAAACTTCTGGATCGACAGACTCTTAAAGAACAGCAGCCTGCGCCACTGCAGCCTGATAAGACTTGTGAAATGCAATTATTACAAGGGAATAGATCTGAAGTTGTTTCCCCTGTCAATGTATTAAGAAGCTAGAGTTACAGCTTTACTAATAACACTCCTGTTGAGGCAAAAGGAAGGAAGAGGGAAAGACGTGCCAATGTTAGCCTTTCGTGTTATGGATGCTATTTCTGTGAGGATACAACAAACGGGGTGTGAGACAGAGGTGTGCCACCCTAACATGACTCGTTGTTTAATGGTCTTTGTACTCAGCTGAGCAAGATGGGTGCAATAAATCATGCACAGTGAGCAGGTGGTGGCGGTACTTGTATATGTATGCAACTGCAAGGACCTGCTGCTAAGAAGCATAATTACAACATTTGCTTCTGACCTGCTCCAACCGTATCTGTAGGCAAGGAACAACAGGCCTACTTGGTCATAGAGCTAGTGGCGTAGGAAGAGATGGTCCACTCTGCAAGAACTCAACGGGCTCTTGTAGATGTGCCACGAGGCTGCACCAACGTGCTGTAAATCCAGCGCATGGGATCAGATTCGATTAATTGAGCCTGCTGAAGCACGGAAATTAATGCACTCCAGCAGCCTCCAGCATCATGTGTATCAGCGTCCCAGCACTGAAAAATGGTGCCAGGGCAATTTAAACATTTGATCAACTTAGTTCAAAGCACCCCGCTACCATTTTCCAGCACAGGGTCATTGATACACATGATGCTCAGGCGCTTTTACTTAGTGTGGCTTGCAAATTAAAGCACACCTCCTCCTGGGAGCACATCAATAAACACCCACTGTCATTCAATGACATTCACCTTCCCCAAGCACAGGCCACATTGTGGCTTAAAATCTAATCTGTGCCAGACCTTTTTTGGAGGAGTTCCCCTCTATCCTGCCCCTGGGCCTTATTGTATGGGTTCTTTAACTGCAAATGCAAAGCCCTAAGCATCCTGGAAGCACACCATAACATGCTAGTTCCTCCTTCCCACAACCAGCGACTCATAGATTCATAGATTCATAGATTGTGGAGTTGGAAGGGACCACAATGGGTCACCGTGTCCACCCCCCCTGCCCCTGGCAGGAAAGAGGACTGAGGTCAGATGACCCCTAGCCAGGTGACTACCTAGCTCCTCTTGAAGACCTCCAAGCTGGGTGACAGCACCACCTCTCTTGGAAGCCCATTCCAGATCCTGGCCACCCTTACTGTGAAAAATGTCTTCCTAATATCTAACCTAACTCCACTCTCAATTAGTTTACACCCGTTATTCCTAGTCACTCCCTGGGGCACCCTAGTAAACAGCGCTTCCCCTATTCCCTGTTGCCCTCCCCTAATGAATTTATAGGCGGCCACAAGATCTCCCCTAAGCCGTCTCTTGTGAAGGCTGAAGAGATTCAGCTCTCTCAACCTCCCCCCATAGGGTCTATCACAAAGGCCACTAATCATGCGAGTGTCCTCCTCTGGACCCTCTCCAGATTCCCCGCGTGCCTCTTGAAGTGCGGCGCCCAAAACTGCACACAGTACTCCAACTGCAGCCTGACCAATGCTGCATAGAGGGGGAGCAGCACCTCCTTTGTTCTATTAGTCATGCACCTGCTAATGCACAACAAGGTGCGATTGGCCTTGTTGATGGCCTTGTTACACTGCCGGCTCATGTTCATCTTGGAGTCCATTATGACTCCAAGATCCCTTTCTGCCTCCAAGCTCCTGAGAAGGACACTCCCTAATGTATAGGTGTGCTGGGGGTTCCTCCTTCCCAGGTGGAGTACCTTACATTTATCTTTATTAAATTGCATCCTATTTCTCTCTGCCCATTGATCCAACCTGTCCAGTTCTGCCTGAATCTGCTCCCTGCCCTCCGGTGTACTAACTTTGTCCCATAACTTGGTATCATCAGCGAACTTGGAGAGGGTGCTCTCCACACCCTCCTCCAAATCGCTGATGAAGATATTGAATAATATCAGTCAGAGGACCGAACCCTGCGGGACCCCACTGCCCACCTCCCTCCAGGCCAAGAAGGAACCATCCACCACCGCTCTCTGGTGCGGTCTCTAAGCCAGTTGGCCTCCCACCTGACCATGTAGGTGTCCACTCCACAGTCCGCTAGCTTCCCAATGAGGATAGGGTGCGAGACTATGTTGAAAGCTTTCCTAAAGTCCAGGAAGATGACATCAGCCTCAGCTCCCACGTCCAGGCAGTGTGTGACCTGGTCATAGAGGGCTACAAGGTTTGTCAGGCAGGATCTACCTGTGACAAACCCGTGCTGGTTTCCCTTCAGCATCGTTTCCCCTGCTGGGCCTGCACAAATGTGTTCCTTGAAACAGAGTGTGTTCGGTGCAAGCTGTATAAAGCAAGACTATGCAGATCTCTTCTTCCCCAAATGAAGGAGGATCCAGAGCAGTAGTTTTCAACCCACGGCTGTATGTGGTCCAATCAGTGCATTGCTGTGGCCTATGTGATATCCTGTTAAATGGAGAGACAGGAAGGAAGTTGTGTGTGTGCAGTCCACATAACGCATCAAGACCTGCTAGTGTGGCCTATGGCAAATAAGTTGAGAACCACAAATCTAAAGGAAAGGATCAACTCCTTCCCTGCCCCCAGCTCTGGTCCCTTCCCTGGCACATCAAGACATGGAAACTCCTCCTTGCACTTGAGAATTGTGCTGAGGAGGAAGTTGTACTTTTAAACAAGGCAAAATCTGGACAATCTGGTTTCCCTGGAGGGACTTGAATGCACGGAGGATCTAACCCCAGACACAGCTGGCCCTTGTTAGCACTTATTACTGCCTCTCTCTGCTAATTGGCTGCTATGCTGAATTTGGCGGAAGAGGCCCAAAGGACAAGTGCTGCTTGCTGGTTGCATATGTCCTGGCTTTGGTGCTTTCCTGCCCCTGTGGACAGTCTGGAAGGATGACCTGAGTCGTATGCTGCGCCGCTTAAACTCAGAGCAGTCTGGGTAGCCCCCAGCATGGTTCTTAGTAGCTTCCTTTTAAATGATTGCCTTTGTGAATCTAGGATGTCTTTTGCTAAGCAAGCTTGTTCCTTTTATGTTTCTTTCTATATGTGCAGTCTTGACACTGTAATATAATAACCACGTTACTGCATGTCTGCAGTGGGTTAGTAAGAAAACCCTTTAGTCTTTGCCCTTTAAGGGGACTTGCTGACAACAGGAGCAGTGCTCGCTGTTTTGTATCTCTATGTGAAAGAGCACCAGCAGACCAGAAAATTATTTTAGGATTTCAAAGGCAGCTTAATTTCTAGAAGGAGGTGCCTCTGCGTCTTCCCATCCATAACCACTGATAGGGAACGTTTCTGAATAGCAGGAACAATCTGTTGCTGTGTTCGCTTCCAGAGAGATATAATACAGTGAAAGACATCCCGCTGACAAAAGTGGTTGAAGAATAGCACGCCAAATGCATTCAAGGCAACGAGAGAAGAAATGTGAGCCAATATTTCAACCAGGTTCCTAAATCATCGCATGTTGGCAGTGGAATCGGCAATACAAAACGAAGAGAAAACACCGAAACCTGAGATCAGTAGCAGCTTTCGGTCATTGCGAGTGATTTAAATAGCCAGTTTTCATCAAATTCCAACTATTTATGCAAGTCAGTTTTGTTTAACGCGACAGTTTGGAAGTAACGGCTTCTTATTTATGGTCTTGCAATCTTTTTCTTCCAAGAGGGAGAGAGGCAAAGCTGAGCATCCTCTGCTAAAGGCTCCCTTATCTCAGAGCAGCAGCATTTGGGAAAAGAAGCACTCCTTCTGTATGTGAGCTCAGATCTTCCCTGTTGGATGAGCAGCAGGCGATAGACTCCTCACCTCCAGAGAGTAGGGGCAATGAGACAGGGAAAAGCAAACAATGCTTCACAAATAAACCATCCCTCTCAGAGCCTTCATCCCTTATCTAGAAGGTCCTGCGACAAATCATACCCCCCAACGTAACACCAATTCTTTTCAAACCATCAGAACAAGACACTTTGCCAGCAGACGCATGGTTGGTTTGGACTGCTAGTGTTTCAAGAATGCGGTGGCTTTGATGCCTGTTTAATTTCATTATAATGAACATCACTTTTATTAGTTAACCTCCTTGTATTCTGCAGTAGATTTAATGTTGCAAAACACAATTCATCAGTTCTGCAGGAGAATAATATGTCTGAACGCCGTTACAAATGGAAGTAAGAAGGGCTCTGTTCTGGCACATCCCCTCTAATTTATCTAGGTACTTACATGGCCTTCGTCACCATAGTTACCTGAGTGCTCTCGTTAATGAACTCATTATCATTAATGGATTTAATGCTCACGACACCCCTGTGAGGTTGGGAAATATCAACCACATTTTACTGAGACAGAACCAAGGTGTAGGGTAGGCAAAGAGATGTTCCCAAGGTCACATAGCAAATCTGTATCAGCTGAGTGCCCATCATGTGCATCAATTATATGGACATCCTTTCCTTCCCATTACGAAGACTGTTGCAGCACATTGAATTTGTGTGCCCCTTTACTCTGCGGTGAAGGAAGACGATAACCAATCTATATCTTATATAGGCATCAGGAAAATACGAAGGAAATCCGTTTTCTTTTCAGCCCTCCCCCACAAATATATTTGTACCTTGAAAATGAGATTACAATCATTTAAAATACATCAGCATAGCAGCTGATATGTGGCACGTACAACATCTCACAAGTCTGTTGAATCTCTTGTGCTCAAGGTTACCCCAAAATACAGCGGTGAAGAGTCATTAACTTCTGTGACAGTTCACATCAGATCCCTTTTGTCAGTAGGGACGATGTGGTGACTACTAAACATGGTTTGGGAACAAATCAATGTGGGGCAGGGTGAGCAGTGGAGTCCCTCAGGGCTCGGTACTTGGGCCAGTACTCTTTAACATCTTCATTAACCATCTGGATTTGGGAGTCAGATGCAAACTGGCAAAGTTCGTGGATGACACCAAATTATGGGGGAGAGCGGTCACACTGCAGGACAGGCTGGGGATACAGGCGGGCTTGGACATGCTGTCAAGGTAGGCTGACCAAAACCTGATGGCCTTCAATGTAGAGAAGTGCAAAGGGCTGCACCTCAGTTGGAAGAACCCACACCATATTTACAGGCTTGCTCGCTAGCACGATGACCAAAAGAGACTTGGGGGTCTTGACACCACAAGATGAACTTGAGCCACCAATGTGGTGCTGCGGCTGGCAAAGTGAACCGTAACTCTGGTGTGCATCCACCAGTGCATTCAGTCAGAGGACCGAACCCTGCGGGACCCCACTGCCCACCTCCCTCCAGGCCAAGAAGGAACCATCCACCACCGCTCTCTGGTGCGGTCTCTAAGCCAGTTGGCCTCCCACCTGACCATGTAGGTGTCCACTCCACAGTCCGCTAGCTTCCCAATGAGGATAGGGTGCGAGACTATGTTGAAAGCTTTCCTAAAGTCCAGGAAGATGACATCAGCCTCAGCTCCCACGTCCAGGCAGTGTGTGACCTGGTCATAGAGGGCTACAAGGTTTGTCAGGCAGGATCTACCTGTGACAAACCCGTGCTGGTTTCCCTTCAGCATCGTTTCCCCTGCTGGGCCTGCACAAATGTGTTCCTTGAAACAGAGTGTGTTCGGTGCAAGCTGTATAAAGCAAGACTATGCAGATCTCTTCTTCCCCAAATGAAGGAGGATCCAGAGCAGTAGTTTTCAACCCACGGCTGTATGTGGTCCAATCAGTGCATTGCTGTGGCCTATGTGATATCCTGTTAAATGGAGAGACAGGAAGGAAGTTGTGTGTGTGCAGTCCACATAACGCATCAAGACCTGCTAGTGTGGCCTATGGCAAATAAGTTGAGAACCACAAATCTAAAGGAAAGGATCAACTCCTTCCCTGCCCCCAGCTCTGGTCCCTTCCCTGGCACATCAAGACATGGAAACTCCTCCTTGCACTTGAGAATTGTGCTGAGGAGGAAGTTGTACTTTTAAACAAGGCAAAATCTGGACAATCTGGTTTCCCTGGAGGGACTTGAATGCACGGAGGATCTAACCCCAGACACAGCTGGCCCTTGTTAGCACTTATTACTGCCTCTCTCTGCTAATTGGCTGCTATGCTGAATTTGGCGGAAGAGGCCCAAAGGACAAGTGCTGCTTGCTGGTTGCATATGTCCTGGCTTTGGTGCTTTCCTGCCCCTGTGGACAGTCTGGAAGGATGACCTGAGTCGTATGCTGCGCCGCTTAAACTCAGAGCAGTCTGGGTAGCCCCCAGCATGGTTCTTAGTAGCTTCCTTTTAAATGATTGCCTTTGTGAATCTAGGATGTCTTTTGCTAAGCAAGCTTGTTCCTTTTATGTTTCTTTCTATATGTGCAGTCTTGACACTGTAATATAATAACCACGTTACTGCATGTCTGCAGTGGGTTAGTAAGAAAACCCTTTAGTCTTTGCCCTTTAAGGGGACTTGCTGACAACAGGAGCAGTGCTCGCTGTTTTGTATCTCTATGTGAAAGAGCACCAGCAGACCAGAAAATTATTTTAGGATTTCAAAGGCAGCTTAATTTCTAGAAGGAGGTGCCTCTGCGTCTTCCCATCCATAACCACTGATAGGGAACGTTTCTGAATAGCAGGAACAATCTGTTGCTGTGTTCGCTTCCAGAGAGATATAATACAGTGAAAGACATCCCGCTGACAAAAGTGGTTGAAGAATAGCACGCCAAATGCATTCAAGGCAACGAGAGAAGAAATGTGAGCCAATATTTCAACCAGGTTCCTAAATCATCGCATGTTGGCAGTGGAATCGGCAATACAAAACGAAGAGAAAACACCGAAACCTGAGATCAGTAGCAGCTTTCGGTCATTGCGAGTGATTTAAATAGCCAGTTTTCATCAAATTCCAACTATTTATGCAAGTCAGTTTTGTTTAACGCGACAGTTTGGAAGTAACGGCTTCTTATTTATGGTCTTGCAATCTTTTTCTTCCAAGAGGGAGAGAGGCAAAGCTGAGCATCCTCTGCTAAAGGCTCCCTTATCTCAGAGCAGCAGCATTTGGGAAAAGAAGCACTCCTTCTGTATGTGAGCTCAGATCTTCCCTGTTGGATGAGCAGCAGGCGATAGACTCCTCACCTCCAGAGAGTAGGGGCAATGAGACAGGGAAAAGCAAACAATGCTTCACAAATAAACCATCCCTCTCAGAGCCTTCATCCCTTATCTAGAAGGTCCTGCGACAAATCATACCCCCCAACGTAACACCAATTCTTTTCAAACCATCAGAACAAGACACTTTGCCAGCAGACGCATGGTTGGTTTGGACTGCTAGTGTTTCAAGAATGCGGTGGCTTTGATGCCTGTTTAATTTCATTATAATGAACATCACTTTTATTAGTTAACCTCCTTGTATTCTGCAGTAGATTTAATGTTGCAAAACACAATTCATCAGTTCTGCAGGAGAATAATATGTCTGAACGCCGTTACAAATGGAAGTAAGAAGGGCTCTGTTCTGGCACATCCCCTCTAATTTATCTAGGTACTTACATGGCCTTCGTCACCATAGTTACCTGAGTGCTCTCGTTAATGAACTCATTATCATTAATGGATTTAATGCTCACGACACCCCTGTGAGGTTGGGAAATATCAACCACATTTTACTGAGACAGAACCAAGGTGTAGGGTAGGCAAAGAGATGTTCCCAAGGTCACATAGCAAATCTGTATCAGCTGAGTGCCCATCATGTGCATCAATTATATGGACATCCTTTCCTTCCCATTACGAAGACTGTTGCAGCACATTGAATTTGTGTGCCCCTTTACTCTGCGGTGAAGGAAGACGATAACCAATCTATATCTTATATAGGCATCAGGAAAATACGAAGGAAATCCGTTTTCTTTTCAGCCCTCCCCCACAAATATATTTGTACCTTGAAAATGAGATTACAATCATTTAAAATACATCAGCATAGCAGCTGATATGTGGCACGTACAACATCTCACAAGTCTGTTGAATCTCTTGTGCTCAAGGTTACCCCAAAATACAGCGGTGAAGAGTCATTAACTTCTGTGACAGTTCACATCAGATCCCTTTTGTCAGTAGGGACGATGTGGTGACTACTAAACATGGTTTGGGAACAAATCAATGTGGGGCAGGGTGAGCAGTGGAGTCCCTCAGGGCTCGGTACTTGGGCCAGTACTCTTTAACATCTTCATTAACCATCTGGATTTGGGAGTCAGATGCAAACTGGCAAAGTTCGTGGATGACACCAAATTATGGGGGAGAGCGGTCACACTGCAGGACAGGCTGGGGATACAGGCGGGCTTGGACATGCTGTCAAGGTAGGCTGACCAAAACCTGATGGCCTTCAATGTAGAGAAGTGCAAAGGGCTGCACCTCAGTTGGAAGAACCCACACCATATTTACAGGCTTGCTCGCTAGCACGATGACCAAAAGAGACTTGGGGGTCTTGACACCACAAGATGAACTTGAGCCACCAATGTGGTGCTGCGGCTGGCAAAGTGAACCGTAACTCTGGTGTGCATCCACCAGTGCATCTCATGCAAAACCAGGGAAGTCATCCTTCTGCTTTACTCAGTCCTGGTGAGACCACAGCTGGAGTACTGCATCTAGTTTTGGGCCTCCACTTCAGCAGAGATGTGGAGAAGCTTGAGAGAGTCCAGAGGAGAGCCACTCATATGATCCAAGGCCTGGAGGGCAGGTCATACGAGGAGAGGCTGAGGGACTTGGGACTCTTCAGTCTGGAGAAGTGAAGGCTCAGGGGGCACTTGGTGGCAGCCTACAGTTACATAATGATATGAGGACCTAGGAGAACAGCTGTTCACCAGAGCTCCCCAAGGGATAACAAGGTCTAATGGCCACAAACTCCAGGAAGGCCAATTTAGACTAAACATGAGAAGAAAGTTCTTGATGGTGCATGTGTCCAGGGTCTGGAACAGACTCCGCCCAGAGTTGGTGCAAGCACCTACTCTGGACTCCTTCAAAAGACATCTGGATGTTTTTCTTTTGGGGTGACTTGATCCCAGCTGACTTCCTGCCTATGGGGACTCAATGATCTGCAGGCAGACCTGGACAGGTTAGAAAAGTGGGCAGTACACAATAGGATGCAGTGCAACAAGGACAAGTGCAGAGTGCTGCACCTCGGGCGCAAAAGTATCCAGCATGCCTACGTGACCCTCTCAGCAGCACAGAAGCAGAAAGGGATCTTGGAGTCATAGTGACCTCCAAGATGAACACGAGTCGTAAGTGTGATGAAATCATCAGCAAAGCTAACTGTGCTTGATCCTGCATCAGCAGATGCATGGCGAATAGATCCAAGGAGGTGATACTTCAGATACTTCCCCTCTGTGCGGCATTGGTCAGAGTGCAGTTGGAGTACTGCATCCAGTTTTGGGCACTGTACTTTAAGAAGGATGTTGATTGAATCGAGAGGGTCCAGAGAAGGCCAGTCGTATGGTTAGGGGCTTACAGGACAAACCCTATGAGGAGAGACTGAGGGATCCGGACCTCTTCAGCCTCCATCAGAGAAGGCTGAGAGGTGATTTTGTGGCCACCTACAAATTCATTAGGAGGACACAGCAAGGGATCGGAGATGCTCTGTTCACCAGGGCACCTCTTGAGGTAACGAGGAACTATGGTCACAAACTGACAGAGAGCAGATTTAGGCTGGATATCAGTAAAAACTGTACAGTAAGGGTAGCCAAAATTTGGAACAGGCTTCCAAGGGAGGTGGTGCTCTCCCCTACCATGGGGGTCTTCAAGAGGAGGCTGGATAGATATCTGACTGGGGTCATCTGACCCCAGCACTCTTTATTGCCCAGGCAGAGGGTTGGACTCAATGATCTGTTGAGGTCCCTTCCGACCCAAACATCTATGAATTTCATTAGGTCCCTTCCAGCCCCTATTGTCTACGAAATCTATGAAATCTATGTTCCTACTCCTTATTCCCCAATAATAAGAGGTGACTTAAAAGAGGAACTTGTGCAACTCAATCACCACATTCAATCAAGATAGGCAGGCATGAATGAGAACTAAGTGACAACCTTTATTGTGGAGCAGCAGGCAAACCTCTGCAGGCCCTTTCTCTTTTCCAAACTAACTGGCTATTCCCTAAGTCAGGGACCAGCCCCTAATTCTTAACTCTTCAAAATTAGGGAGCATCTCTAAATTATCACTTGTTATCACTTCTCCAGGAACTATAATGCATGGTCTTGAGCACATTTGCTGTCTTCGTGTGTTGACAATTTGCATATAGATAGATAGTGTGAACTCCTGGAGGACCTATGGCACCAGGGTGCTCCACTGGTTTATTACAGACTCTGTGCTGTCTTTATAAAGGACAGGTGTCCTTTCTGAGCTACAGTCCCCTTGGTTCTTTCTACACTGATGGTTAGTGTTGCCCTGACCTGCTGGTCATTTATACTACTAATCCCAGAGCCCCCAGTGGCTGTCCTGGTCTACCCTGGAAGATCAGTTGAAGTCCTGGGTCAGGCCCATGACAGCTGGTCTCCTAGGTCATCTCTTTCCCCATTATATTTGAAAATTACCAAACTGGGCAGGCCTTAATGATAGGAGCTCCTCAAAAAACAGCCTCCACATTGTTTTCTTCTGATTTCTGTACTCCACTCCCTCAATCTACAGCCTGTAAGCAGAGATCAGCCTGGAAAGACACATAAGTCCCGCACAAGAGACTTTGGCAAGGTACCTCCCAAAAAGATTGCTAAAGAAACTAAACCAAATGGCATGAGTGATAAAGTATTGTTGTGGGTCAAAACCTGCCCAGGAGAAGGGAAGCAAAGGGCAGGAATAAATGTTCAAATTTCATTTTGGAAAAAGGTCATCCGCTATTTGCTTGTAGGCTCAGTGTTGGGTCCTCTGTAATGCATGGGTCCTATGTAATGCATGGTATTTATTAAAATAGAAAAAATTGCAGATGGCAGAAATGCCATTAGGTTGTCCAGGGCCAGAAAGGACTGTGAGGAACTTCAGAGAGACCTAAAACCAGTGAGAGGAATTGGCTGCATGCAGCCAAATTAACTTCAGAGTTGATAAATGTGCTTGTGTTGGAGGGAGAAAAAAAATAAGTGAGTCATACACCTTACCAGGCTCTAAATTAACTGTATCCTCTTAGGAAAAGGGAACGGTGTCAATGCAGAGTACAGCAGTGACCTCTGCTAATGTGCAGCTGTAGTCCAAGAAGGAAACAAAACGTTTGGTCGCCTGAGGGAAGGTATGGAGAATAATGTGGAAAACATAGCATAAACCAATGGCACGGCCTCATCTAGCCCCCGTGTCCAAAAGATTATTGGAAACTTATAAAACTTATAGAGGCAGCAAAAATATGAATGAGATCCTGGGAAAACTTTTTTATGAAGCAGAATTGAGAACCTTGGAATTATATTTCTAATGAAAGATACAAATGTGAGGACTCATGGTCAATGGTTACAGGAATAACAGATGGCCTAGAGCAGTGGTTTTCAACTTTTTTTTTTTTCATTTGTGGACCCTTAAAAAACTTTGAATGGAGGTCCAGACCCTTTTGAATTGTAAGTGTGGGTATTCACATACTTTTGATGGATCATAGTCATCTTTTGTAGACCCCTTAGATATAGTCTGTGGACACCCCTGCCCCCGCAGGGATCACCGGTTGAAAACCACTGGACTAGAGGAAGTAGATATTCTTCCCTGTAACAGATCCAAGGCTATGGCAAGGGATCCCCTCACTTTGTCTGTGCTTGTAACACACGGTGAGCTCTAAACTCATTGCCTGGAGAGCGCTACCAGAGCTCCCCATGGGCAGTGAGCTCTGAGCTCACCAACTGGTCAGCAGCTCTGAAGCCTAGAAGGTGAACACTGCTGCAGGTCACCCTTCATCTTCTTCACCCTCCCTGCTAAATTCACCAGCAGTAGAAAGGAGGAGACAAGTGATGATGGCACCCTGTGGTCCCCAGACCCATGTGAAAGCAAAATCTCTGGCCAGACCCTGCATCCAGCATTCAATGCAACATAGCCAATGCAGTGATGCTTCTGCATCCCCTCTGAATCCACTCCTGCTTCTTCCTGTCCTGCAACACAAGAGCAAGGCAACATTCAGGAAAGTGATTAGGCAGCAGATTCAACTCTGAGACAAGGCAAGAACCCTTGGGCTTGGGGTATTATTGACTGGTGGAAATCTAGGCTGTATGAAGGATATTTTTGAGGCTTGAAGCTAAAACATTGAATCCAGAATTAGGCATTTCTAGACACATAGCAAATGTTGAATTGTTCTAACTAATTTTGTGAGGGATAGTCATTCTTATTCTTCCAGGTGGAAGTTGGTCTCCAAGTACTAGAGATCAAGAGGAGAATTAATGTAGGAGGCAGGTTATTACAACCCCGCTGTTCTGAGGTTTGCTGCCCCTTCTTCTGATGATTCCATTAATGGACACTGTTAGGGACAGGGTACTGGAGTTGATGGACCCAGGGTCTGATCTAGTCTGGCATGTTTCCTCTGAGGATACGTCCCCATCACAGATTCATAGCTTGTAAAGCCAGAAGGGACCTTGGAAGATCATTGGGTCCAGCCCCCCTGCACCAATCAGGAAAGATAACTGGGGGTCAGGCGAGCCCAGGAAGGTGACTGTCTAGTCTCCTCTTGAAGATTTCCAGGGTAGGTGATTGCACCTCTGGAGGGAGCTTATTCCACAGTCTGAACACCCTGACTGTGAAGAAGTTTTTCCTACTGTTGAGCCTGAATTAATCTTCCAGGAGTTTGTGGCCATTGCTCCTGGTTTTCCCCTCGGGTGCCCTGGTGAATGGCTGCTCACCGAGCCCTTGATGTACTCACCTAGTGTAGCGGTAAGCTGCTACCAGGTGCCCTCTCTGCCTTCTCTTCCTCAGGCTGAAGAGTCCCAGGTCCCTCAGCCTTTCCTCGTATGGCTTGCCGCGTATGACTCTGATGATACGGGTGGCTCTTCTTTGGACTCTCTCAAGCCTGTCCATGTCCTTGTTAAAGTGCAGTGCCCGGAACTGGATGCGGTACTCCAACTGCGATCTCACCAGTGCTGAGTAAGTGGAAGAATCGCCTCCTTGGTTTTGCTGGAGATGCATTGATTGATGCATGACAGAGTATTATTTGCCCTACTGGCTACAGCATCGCATTTTCAGCTCCTATTCGTACTGTAGTCTATTATTAACCTCAGGTCCCTTTTATTTGTGGTGCTAGTCTATCATTAGAGTTGTTTAGATAAAGAGGTGTCAGGAAGTTTATTAGTCACACAGAGACTCCTTCCCAGCTTTCCATGGTGAAGATGCAATAATCAAAATATCCAAATCACAGAGAACATGCATTACTACAGCTGCTTGATACACAGTGGGTGTGTCTACACATGCATTAGATCCAGGAGCAGTTCACTCGCAACATAGCCCCCACCCAGGCTGCCACCCTGGAAGCAGGCAGCTCACGAGGGCAAGGAGCAATCTCTTGCCCCCTGCTAGCTGGCTGTCCAGGAGCAAATCTACACAAGCACTACTGTGCAGTAACCAATCACAAATGAATTTTCTACTTGCATTTTCAGGTAGCAAATTTACTTGTGATTAGAGCAGTTTACTGTGCAGTAAGCATGTGTATGTTGTAGAGGGACCCGGCCCAAGTGGGGTGGAGCTTGAATGCCACATGCTCAACAGGTGTCTTATTCCCCTATTTTCATATCTTGCTCACCACAACTTGGTGTAACTGTAAAAGATATCAGGAGGAGGTGCTTGATCATATAGGGTTCATTGAGACCAGTGCAGGTCATGATGTCTGAGAGCCTTCTGTGAGACTCCTCCTTCTCTACACCCCACCCCTTTCCACTTGGGTTTTCTGTTGGTGATTGGACTAGGTGCCTGGTCTCATGAAGCAACTGGCCTCATTTTCTAGGCATAAGAGTCTATAAGGAGGAAACAAAGCAGCCCAGAGTCAGCGTACGTTGACTGAACTCGGGTCTTAGTAAAGTTCCAGGTCAATGGCATCTGGCCCATGGAAAAAAATGAATAAACTAATACAACTTAAATAATGGTGTCTGTGCCTGCTTCAGGCCTCTCTTTGTCCTAGCAGCATACCTCGGCCGCCTTTCTCCAGGCAGTCAGGACTCTTCAGGGTTTACCAGCTGCTATGAGCCCAATCCGAGTGGGCTGGCCTATCCCAGGCCAAGCCCTTTGGGTAATCTGTGGCCATGGGTATTACAAACCCCCGAGGAGTCCCTAAAGATACCTGAGCTCCAGCGGCTGCATGACAGTCAGGATTTCATAGGGAAAGCTGATGTCTCCCTGATCTTTATCCCAGGTCCCTGATTCTGGTGGAGGGACACAGCATGGACCAGTACCTATGCTGGTGTTCCCCTACCTTCTGGGGCTAGTTCTGTCTTATATAGGAAGTTCTGGGTAGGGGACAACCCAGACCCCTACCTGTCCCCACAGGATGGTCAGTGCCAGGTTTTAAGAGCCCCAGAGGGGCTCATCAGCCCCTGCACACATGGTTTCCAGTAGCAGTGTCTGTCAGCTGCCTGCCCTCCTTTTGGGCTGGGCCCCGTGTCCACGTGGAGCCTGGGTTCCAGCACCCACTGCAGCCCAGGGGGTGGGCCCAGGGAGAGCATGCTTCCCACCGGCTACCCGTCCCACCCCCAGAAGCAGGATTCATAGATTTATAGATGTTAGGGTCAGAACAGACCTCAATAGATCATTGAGTCCGACCCCCTGCATAGGCAGGGAAGAGTGCTGGGTCTAGATGACCCCAGCTAGATACTCATCTAACCTCCTCTTGAAGACCCCCAGGGTGGGGGAGGGCGCGACCTCCCTTGGGAGCCTGTTCCAGACCGTGGCCACTCGAACTGTGAAGAAGTTCTTCCTAATGTCCAGTCTAAATCTGCTCTCTGCTAGCTTGTGGCCATTATTTCTTATAACCCCCAGGGGCGCCTTGGTGAGTAAAGCCTCACCAATTCCCTTCTGTGCCCCCGTGATGAACTTATAGGCAGCCACAAGGTCGCCTCTCAACCTTCTCTTGTGGAGGCTGAAGAGGTCCAGGTGTCCCAGTCTCTCCTCATAGGGCTTGGCCTGGAAGCCCTTGACCATATGAGTGGCCCTTCTCTGGACCCTCTCCAGGTTATCCGCATCCCTCTTGAAGTGTGGCGCCCAAAATTGCACGCAGTACTCCAACTGCGGTCTGACCAGCGCCCGATAGAGGGGAAGTATCACCTCCTTGGTTCTGTTCATCATGCATCTGCTGCCATTAAAGTGCCATTAGTTTTTCTGATGGCTTCGTCACACTGACGACTCATGTTCATCTTGGAGTCCACTAGAGCGTGCTATCATCCTGTGAGCTCACCACTTTTCCTTGGGGTTGGCTGGGAGTCCACCGCCTACAGAGACTGGGCCAATACCTAAAGTTTGAAGATTTTGCCCCAAACAGGGTGTGATGACTTGTCTTTGGGAGTGGTGTCTGGCATCCATGCCTACATTCAGCCCTACCTCACACAGGGTCTGATTCTGAGACCACCGAAACCAAGAGGTGCCTTGTGGGTAGCTCCCTTCCAGTGGAAAACACTGCTGACCAGAAGCCCCCATGAGTCCCTCAGATGTTTTAGGAATGTCTGAGGAGCTGCTGCTGGGGAAAGTGATAGTGTGACACCTTTACCTGGCTGCCTCTCACCCAAGTGCCTGAAAGATGTGGAAGGGGAGCTGGGAAGATGCTACCAGGCCAGGAGCCTGACTGACAGCTCAAGTCACCAATGGCATGGCCAAGATAGACAGCATATTGCTTCGTGTTCAAGGGAAAGGCAATATCTGGAGGGGGCAGTATCCAGAAGCTGGAGAAACAGCCACTTGGTCATTCAAGAGCCCTCAAGCTTGTTGTGCCACTCATTGAATAGGGGGCATGGAAAGAACAGACTCTCCTAGTTTTGGGAGGTGACGTGAAAACATTAGGACCTGGTCCATGGGGTTGCCAATGTCATGTTGGATCATGGCATTGTCGGTTTGTATTGCTGAAACGTCTGGATGGAGACAGTTCCAGGAGAGTGTCAATATTCAATGAATTTCAGCCTTTAAGAATACCCCTTGATGTCTCTGGGTGCTGTAGGGTCAATGATGAGACTACTTCTCTCTTTCCTCTGCTTTGATAGACACACAGTCTTAGAGCCAAGAATGGCATCACAGGCAGTTGAAATGTAATGAATCTTGCAAACCTTGAGGATCTTTCTCCTTCAAAAATACTAAACTTGATCTTTCCTTGTAACAAAGATTTATGCCCTGAGGACACAATCCAGATTCCACAAATGCCAATGGAAAAAGTCAGCAGTTTTGGATTAGGGTCTGAGACCCCGCAACTGTGTTATATTGCATGTGCTATTTCTGCCATGCTGCCATAGCTTTCTGCTAGAGAAGAATGATTGAAACTATCAAAGGAGAAAGATGTCTGTTTTGTTCTCAGAAAACAGCACAGTGCTCAAGATCAGTCATTTTGTGTGCTGGTGGGATATTCTTAAAAAAAAAGGAGAGAGAAGGAAAGGGAAGAAAATTGTTTAAGTGTTGCTCCTTGAAACACACACAGAGCTTGTTCTTTAATTCATGTTGAACTTAGTGAGAAATTACA
>NW_005842328.1:239406-277311 GCF_000455745.1 Alligator sinensis | reverse complement strand
CTGATGGGGGATGGCAATTTCACTTTAATGATTATTAAATAGCTGTATTGACAAAATGCATAATTAAAATGCATTATTAAACCGTGCTGTGGATTCTCAAGCACAACCGGCACTGAGAGTTTCTTTCCTTTTGTATTTCTCTCTTGGGTCAGTGCCCATAATGACAACCACCTGGGCTGGACAAGCTTCTGCTTAACTACTTTTCTCCATGCAATGGCTTAGTGGATGGAGGATTTCTCAGGTGCCATCAGCTTGGCTTCCAGTTGGCCCCAGGGGATCTATATGCTTGGCTCTCATGGTCCAAGAATGGTGACCCCAAGATTAAGCATCTGAAAGGAAATAGCGTGGACTCAAGTACAATTTCAGAAGCAAGCAAGCTCAGCACGCCAGCATACCTGCAGGCTAATCCGTAGAGCCCGGCCTTGAAAAAGCGCCTCCAGTGCACTAGGAGATTTGTGCTAACATTTAAATATTATCACTGACTAAATCAATGGAAAAGCCCATAAAAATGCATTTAGCATTGCTGGATAAACATCATCTCCATTTAGTACAGCGCCATCTGTGATAATTAGGGGAGTTATATATCTTCTGTAACTATAAAAAGGTCATTGCATATAAATTTCCTATCTGAATTACAATCGGTGCCGTTAGACTGAAATTTACCACATGGAGCTTAACTTTCCTGAGTTGGAGCCAGGCCAAACCAAGAAAAAGGCTAAGAACCAGATCCAGAAAGGAACTGCAGTAACTGGAGTGGCACTGAAGTGAAGATAAGTCCACAAAGTATTTGCAAAACTTTGCCCAGTGCCCCCTTCCCCTGGAGGTTCCTGCACTGCACAGGCACGGCGTTTGGTGACTTTAACAATTTCCAGATGCCCAAAATTCCTCTCCTCTGCCTATGTAAAAATTTCAGCAAGGGAAGTGAAGGTTAGATATTAGGAAAAACTTTCTCACAAGGAAGGTAGTGAAGCACTGGAACAGGCTACCCAAAGAAGTGGTGGATTCTCCATAAAAATCTCCATTAATTCCACGCCCCCCGGTTTTCTCTTCTCCGGACTAAATCAGCCCAGTTCCCTTGGCCTCTCGTCACATGTCCCCCAGCCCACAACCGTTTTCATTGCCACCCACTGGACTCTCGCCAATGTGTCCACATCCTTTCTGTAGTGGGGGGTCCACAGCTGGACACAGGACTCCAGATGTGGCCTCTCCCATGCTGAATAGAGGGAAGAATCACTGCCCTCCATCTGCTGGCAACGCTCCTACCAATGCAGCCCAGGATGCCAGTTGCCTTCTTGGTAACAAGGGCGCACTGCTGGCTCCTGTTCAGCTTCTTGTCCCCTGTCCCCCCCAGGTCCTTATTAGCCAGGCGGTCCCCACATACAATTAAGAGATGGAATATACTCACCTTAGCCAGAGTGGCCCCCGTCAGTGGTGCCCATAGCATTCATGCCGGAAGCTAATCAAACCCTTGTCTTCATGCTGTCCTGAATCCAGCCCATAGAAAAGTCTTGAGTTGGTTCATTGATCCAAGGCCTGATTTTGCTAAGGGGTCTGTGCCACTAGGCACCTTTTCCTGCAGAAGGTACCATGAAATTCCAGGTTGCTCTGCAGGGGTACAAGTGCGTCAGAGTCCAGGATCAGGACCTTTGATTCTTCCAGCCTTAGGGAATAAGGAGTAAATTTTGAATTGGCATCATTGAGCCGGTGGCCTCAGTTCAAGGTGGCTGTTTGAGATTCACTGAAGGCACGAGTGCTGGAGGATTTTTTTTTTAACGCCGTGAGCTTCTTCCATTCTCCTGTTATGATAATGCTGCTCTCTAATCTCATCATATTTGTGTAATTAAAGCAAAAAAACCCCAAAAACAATCACAATGGGGAATACACAATGGCAGACAGCCATTTACAAATGCAAACAGCATTTAAAAAAAGAATTATTTTTCAGTCCTAGAATGAGAATAGCCTTTATGAACATCTTTCGTTATCCCTTCAATCAAAGGCACACAAGGCAAGGCAGCTCTAAAGCAAAATCAGGGTGTCTTTCTAGAGCTCTCTGTAGCCTGCTCTACTTGCACATCCATCTTCAATGAAATATCCTATCTATTACATTTTTCAAGGGCAGGGGGGCTATCTTGCTTCTCTGCCTTGTGGAAGACCGTATTCACATATGGAAACCGATCATGATTATTCTGCTTGGAAAGCTGAAGTGTGACAGACTGGAAGCCATCCCTCCCTTCTGCTAGATTTGTACCACTGGAACAGTCCAGGCCTGCCTCTGACCTCCATTATACAGGCCAAACCACCCTATTTCCTTTTGCCTTCATTTGGTTGGTCCTGTGAATTGTGGCAAAGGGGTTCAGCCTAGAACAATATGAATGCATTTTACTGCATTCATTTGGGGCCTTGCTGTGATGGCTCTTTCAGGGGTATCATCCAGATTTGAACCCAAGACTTCTCTTTCCAAATGCATGGACCTCAATGACTTGGTTTAAGAACTCTAAAGCTCCTTTCCTGGTTTCAGTAGATATTATAAGCACCTACTGGAAGGAAACGAAGACCCATGTTGTATTACTGTAGACTACACTGGAACAAACAAAGTGAGAAGCAGTGATGGTCTTGCTAACAACATTGCTTACCTGACCTGTAACATGGTGGTGATGATACCATTTTGCTTTTGTAAAATGCCCTGAGATTTCAGAGTGAGAAGCTATAGGTAATGCAAGGAGGCTAGCAATGTGTATGTGCAAAGTGGTATCATTACAGCAAGTGTACCTCTACACATCACCGTATGGCGATGTAGCAACGTGCTATGTCACCATATGGTGCACAATGGTGACATAGTAATCACATGCGTCCACATGTGATCACCAGCTATGTCACTATAGTGGCATGCTCCCCGGCAATAACGCACCGCTATGGGGACATAGCTGGGAAGTTTACCTGTGTGCGGCGTGCACAGTAGTGATAACCCATACTTCACCATGTTTTAGTACTTCCAAAGGGATTTACTAAAACACGGTGCCATAGCAACATTGCCATATGGCGACATGTAGACACGCTCACCGAATTATGTATGAAGCTGGATGGTTTGCTGCCTTACTAGCTGAGGGCATAGCCACGTGCAAAATTTGAGGTCATAACAAGTCAGTGGGGTTTTAAACCATAGAGTCAGATATTTTTTCTGGCTTCAGCAGAAAGTTCTGAGTTAAATCTGAATTAGAGTTGGAGTTGGACCCAAGGACTGGTTTAGATGCATTACCCATAGTGGGCATTGAGAAGCACCAGTAGTTCACTTGAAATCCAGTGCTGTTGAAGTCCCTGGTAGATTCACCTTGCCTTCAGGGGATGCTAAACCAGCCCCTCCATGAGCAGGATGCAGGAAATATTGCTCCTGATGCCTTCCAAATGGGAACCGATGGTCTCAGGAGGGCCTGTAAGCATAGAGCACCAGCTCATTTCTCATTCACAAGCTGGGTACTGCATGGTCACCTCCATGCCACTGCTATAAGGCCATGGTACAGCTTCTTTTGCTCATGTAGAATTACAGGAAGGCAGGTCTGGAGGGGACCTGTGGAGGTCATCCAGTCTAACTGCCTGCTGGAGGCAGGATTATCCCTAGTCAAACTATCCCATACAAGTGCTTGTCTAAATTGTTCCCAAAACGTCATGCACAACCACAAGGCATGTAGCCCAAGGACATCCGAACCTGCCGTAGGTGAAGCCGGAGGACAAGGATACTGTTAATGTCCTGCAACTACAGGGTTGTTAAATGCAGTCAAAATCCAAAGGACGGGTCCATGTCCTACCCCTCCACCCTGCAGAGGAAGGCAGCACTCTAGTCTGTAGCAATCTGACCATGGGGTAAAAGTCCTTCTAGACCCCAAATATGAGGCTTGGTCTGACCCTACGTGATGGGAAAATACCCCCTACCTAGGAACCTCTGGATTTTAGTTTAGTTGAACACCCCAGACACATTTCAACACAAAAATGAGTGAGACCAATAACCAGAGCCAGGCACTGCTTCACGATGTCCAATCCGGCCACCCTGGCACTTATTGCCATGTCTTATTTTCCCATCTGTGAAAAGCAGAAGAGAATTAAGACACTTTTAAATAAATAAGGTTACCCTTATTTTATTAAACAGCTCTTTTCCTTTGGGAGCTGATGCATTCCTAAACAAAACCCTGTTGTAATAGGGGTGGGAGGTTGTCTGTGCTGCTCTGAGATCTAGGGAAGGCCACTTGATCCTTGAAAAGCTTATCCAACAGCTCTCCCAACTATACAGTTGGTCAAGTAAAAGATATCACTGGAAATCCTTGCCTTTTAAACTAATCTCTGTCACCCCAGCAACTACTGTGACATCCCTAATGCCTTCAGTCAAGGACCCCGCAGCCAAAATGATTAAAAACCTTTTAGAGAGGAAGGTGGAGCCACCTGAAATTTGATTGACCAAGGAATATTATTAAAAACATCCAGAAGACCTCATAAAGCTGTTGTTTGTCTGGCTTCTACTCCAGCCTGTACTTTTCAAAGGAAAACACACTCTTTATTTTGCTGTTTTATTAATAATGGAGCAACACATAAATAATGGATGTGTTATTAATAAAACGGGCAAACGTGTATTCCCACCGAAATGCACGGATTGGAATGAAATGTCACGCAGAAATTATCGGATGAATATTTGATATTAATTTAATGTGCCTTTCCAAGAGAGACAATGATTCAGGTTTTTCACTAAGCTGCACGTCCCGTATGGATTCCCTGCTTCTGGATCTCACGTCTCACCGGTTCATCCCAGTATAATGCCATTGACTTCTCTTGACTCGGTTCTTAGTCCTGTCATCAGCAGACAGACTGTGCTGCATTTGCATCTCAGAAAAGGACTGTGTTTGCAAAATTGTAAAAAAAAGCCACTTGATATGCACCTGATACTGAGCTTGTGGAAGCCCATCACCTGACTTAGAGCAGCAAACTTCTCCCAAAGGTCTGCTCTTGCAGCTGAGGGTAGGTGGCAGAGACTGACCCAGGAGTTCAGTAGCCCCAGAAGCATCCCTTTAATACCAGCGAGCCTGGCATTGCAGTTGCAAGACTGCCACACATTTACTAGTCACCATTTCCAGCTGACTCCCAACCTTCCCACCAGGCAGGCTCTTAACCACTGACGACCTCCTTCTGCAAGCTGAGCACCACCTGTGCTCTCCAAATCCAGCACAGCAAAAGGAGCAGTTTAGCCACTGCATTTTTTAATTCACCATAAACTCTCAGTATCAAGATCCAAGGCATCCCCGGGTGGCTACTCAACGGAGGACAGAGCACTATGCATAGAGGTAGCCAAACAAGCGTGGAAGATATAAGGGCCTAATTCTCCAATCTTTATTCAGACTTGCCCCTTGCTCAAGCTGGTGGCCCCTTCAGCACAAAAGGGACCATCAGCATACGTGATGGTTATCAGCTGTAAACAAGAATGGTGTAGGCCTTACTATAATGCTGTTACATAAATGAATGGCCACCTTTACCTTGAGTATTGGGGTCGGTTTAATAAAAATAATAATAAAAATAGAACCAGGGCTAATGAGAGTAAATAAAACATATTGGAGACTGAGGCAGCAAGCAGACATTGCATTTATCCTGGAATAAACCACTCTATCCCTGGACAAAATGCATGTAGGCAGCCACATGCACTGTCCCAGAATAAATCCTATATAAGTATCCCAGAGAAGAGGTAATAACCATTTATTCCAGGATATTATGAAGTACATCTGTGCAGTTATTTCAGGATGGCATCATTCAAGCAATAGAAGAAAAATAACATGGTATTTGTTCAAGAAACCCTGATTAGAAGGGGGATGCACATGCCAGTCCCAGGATATTTCTGTTCCAGGACAAACACAGGCACAACTTATGCAGGGATAATAACAGCATCTGTTCCCAGTCTGAAGAAACTCCTACATAGTTTATTTTTGTTAATCTTCTTGTTTAATAGACCTGGCTGAACTGTTCGTCGTGGTGAAACACAGATATAAAAATGTAAGTATTTGAAATATTCTGATATTTCAATCAAGTGAAAAAGTAGATTTGAATAGAATTGAAACTTAGCTTTAGTTTGGATTCGGGGTTCTTTCGCTATTTCTATCCCAGCGCATCCTTTTTTCCTCACTCCATATTTTCCACTGGAAAGCAAGATAAAAACTATTATTAAGAAAACCAAACCAAACCAACCTGATTTCAACCCCTTGTTTGAATTTAAATGATGTTTTAACCTTGAACCACTTGTTTAAAATGTTGGCAAAATGGGCTGAAGATGTCAAATGAGATGAAAACTTTTCATCCTATTTGAACATTTTCCCAGCAAATGAAAATGGTTTTTGGCCTTTCCTACTAATTAGTTTTCCAAGAAGAAGAAGATGAGTAGAGAGGTGTGGAAAAGGATGACAGTTTTGGGGAGAGACTCTGATTTACCTGTCACAAAACAGGAAGAAAAGGGCATTCACTTTTAAAACAGATGAAAGGACATGCTTCCTGTATGCAGAAGGGAATTCATCCGTGGAACTCATTGCTCCAAGTTATTGGAGCACAGAGCTATTAAGTATGTGAAAAGGGACAGGACAGATAAATGAGACACCTGTTACACTGGTTTGGATAAAAATTAAGGGGCAGGGGAAAAAAAAAAACAGGAAAAAAAAAAAAGCCGAAACCCTCAGTTTTTATTTGCTCCATGCTTCCTTAGAACAAGAAAAGTTTTTTCTACTGATTTCAATAACATGAAGCCTCTAAATAAGAAGTGATTGCTCTTTTTTTTCTTTTCTTTTGGAAATAGGACTATTTCATTGCATTACCCCCCTCCCCCCCACAGCTGAACATTTATAAAAGGCTAGCCCTGATGGCCTATCTCTTCATCCTCATTCTACCTTCAACCATAGGGATCAGGGAGAAGTTTCTCAAGTGTGATACCATTGCCACCTAGATCATAGGAGCATAGGAAAGTAGGCTGGGAGGGACCTCACAAGGTCATTTATTCCCACCAGCTGCTCAAGGCAGGATCTTCCCTGACTAAACCGTCCCAGTCAAGTGCCTGTCCATCCTCATCTTGAAAACTTCCAAGGATGGAGATCAGATCATGTCTCTGGACAGCCTGTTTCAATGCTTGACCACCCTCATAGTCAGAAAATTACCCCTAATCACCAATGTAAATCTCCCCTGCTTCAACTTGCAGCTGTTGCTCCTAATCCTATCCCCTAAGGCCTCATAGAAAAGTCCAGCTCCATCCTTTATATAATTGCCTTTCAAGTATTTGAAGACCGCTATCAAATCCTCCCTCAGTCTTCCCTTTTCCAGGTTAAATAACCCTAGTTATTTCAGTCTTTCCTCATAAAATTTGCTTCCCAGGCCCTTAATCATATTTGTTTCTTTACACTGCTCTCTTTCCAATCTGTCCACATCCTTCTTGAAATGTGGGGCCCAAAAGTGGACATTATAATTGCAGGCAAGGCCTCATCAGTAGTGAATATAGTGAAATAATCATTTCCCTTGATTTGCAGGTGACATGCTCGTTAATGCAACCCAGGAGGCTGTTAGCTTTCTTGACAATGAGACCACACTGTCAGTGCATTTTCATCTTATGGTCCACTGTAACCCCCAGGTCCTCCCCTGCAGTATGACAGTCCAGCCAGTCATTCCCCAGTCTGTATTTATGCATGCAATTATTCTGTCCCAAGTGCAGAACTTGGCACTTGTCCTCGTTGGATCTCATCTGATTGATTATGGACCATTTGTCCAGCCTATTCTAGTCATTCTGGATCCTAACCCTATTCTCCATTGTATCTGCAACTCTACCTACTTGGTGTCATCCACCAATTTGCTAGGCTGCACTCTATCCCATTGTCTAAATTATGTATGCAGATATTAAATAATAATTATATTACTTATTAATGGACATATTAAATAATAATACTGGACCCAGAGCAAACTTCTGGAGAGACCCACTTGACACCTCCTCCCCACTAGACATTGAACCATTGATGATTATTTGTTGAGGATGATGATCCAACCATAAATGCAGCCATGCAACAGGTAACCCAAACCCTGTTACAAGTGCACAATGGAGGGAGAGACAAGGCGAAGAGACCCTTTTCAGGATTCAGGCTGTGAGGACTCGCAGGGGAAAGATTCAAGTGAGAGATTCAAGGCTGTAGGCCAGGGACTGATAAAAACCTGGGGAGAGCTGTGGGGAAAGAAAAGCCAAACAGCATGTTAAGCTGAGCAGGAACACTTGGGCTCCTTTATTGTAGACTGAAAGTGTAATGCCACCCCAAACCAATATTGTTGTGTTTTTCAAGCAGCACCTCCCCAAGGCTTGGGGGGAGATGTGTAACTCATTTATGTTTGTGAAGCCTTACAGGTCTCTACAGAAACGCACCGACTGACCAGTGTTCGCACAGCATCGGCACAACTGCTGCCCATGCCACAAACTTTTGCAGAAACTGCATTAGAGGTTGCAAAGTTTCATCTGTACCATTTTTAATATCCTCCCTGTGAAGCCATACTATTTTCGTTACTAGAGTTCAGCTGTTCAGGCTTCCCGGAGAGAGGAATATTACAAAAACTATTTAGTAAAGACCTCAGCAAAATTACCAAACGAAGTCTGAACAGTCAGGATTGTAAAGCTCTCAACTTTCTAGGACACACAGCCTATATTGTAGGGGTCTTTCCTTTTTGGGGCCTGTTTTATTCCATATGATCAGTGTACAGCTCATTGTGTCATTAAACTTCATTGGGTCCTATTGGGAATCCTCAACTTTTGGAGACTAAACCATATTTTTTAGCTCCCATTAGCTTACAAGAGACTGGCCTCTTAATTTATTTTAGGGGCTGACTAATGTGTCTCCAAAATGTTAAGGTAGTGAAATTCAGTTTTCTCAAAGGTTTCATATATTAGGAGTCGTTCCAGGGATAATGACTTAGTGCACGAGAAAACTGGACTCATGCATCCTTTATCATATGGATCCACAACTTGTAGTATGGACCTGAAACCTGTCACGTGGGCATCATCACTAGAAGTGGTTTGGTGAAAACACCCCACAGGCAAAGTCAGATTTGCCCTGCGTATTGTAGCCATTTGTACCAATACCAAAAGGATGTCAAATGCTGCTATTCTGGCCAAGGAGTCATTGCCTTTGCAATGGAAGCAGGGCAATATAGAATCAGACCCATAATGTGTGTCCATATATAGTGTAAGTGTGATGTAGCCATGAAGGTCTAGACATTATGTGAAAGGCAAGGATTTCTTCGTGAGTTATCTTCTATTGGACCAACTGCAGAGTTGGGATAGAGTTAGATGAGCTTTTGTATGCAAGATATTTTTCTGCAGGTCACATTCTCCCGATGAATGTCTTACATTTGAAAGCTTGTCTGATTCAACCCCAACTCCACAATTAGTCCAATAAAGAAATCCTTGCCTCCATGAGTATACTGAATCTACATGCGTATGTGTGTAACGTGTTTGTTTTGCACAAACTGTAAGCCTGAGGAAATACTGTGGGCAGTTTTCCAAAATGTGCATACACTTGTTCACTCCCAGACCCTTGTGCTTGCAAATCCCCCTTTCCGTGCACAACCTCTGATCTCTACACTGAGATATTTATGACGACGATCATATACATAATGAGCGGAGGACACCCAAAATGTATGTGCACGCTGGTTTGCAACTCTTCCTCTCCATATTCTAGGCACAGTGCAGACTCTGTTACATGTTAAAAAAGAGACTAAATGAATCAAATAATAGGCTAAACACATTGACTTCAGTAGAATTACGCCGCCAATAGACTTGGCTCGTTATGTGTTCTGGAGCTGCTAGAGCTGAATAAATACAGGTTCATTTTCCTGCCTTTTTAGAAAAGTTCCTTCACTTGCACACTGAAGCATGTGACACTGTTGCATTTGTAAAAAAGCAGTTATGAGGTACTGCATCAAAGACCCAGGCAAGGCACCCCAGTATTTGACTGTGCAACTCCTACTAATCACCATCATTATCTCAGTGGAACAGCAATAGACTTTAGGTCCATCAGATGCTCTCATAGCATTCTCTAAAATAAAGCAAATCTTTGTTCATGGATGATCTCAGAAGAGTTCCCAAGCTAGTAAGGTGAAGTTAAGGTTGAGGCTCCATATCAGTAACTTCAGGGTCAAAAAACTTAGAAAATGCCAGCCTTGGGTTTGTTAGTTTTTTTAATTACAAGGAAAAATGTCGGTGTTGGTTGTTTTTTTTTCTAATTACAAGGCAAGAGCAAAATTAGTATGCAAAGTTATTGAAAGTATGGATACTTGCCACTAAAGTACCCACATGCCCCTGACTGTTCCCATGAAGTCACTCGTTTTCTTTAAGGGGACATATCAAAACATATGCACCACAGAGCACTGGTTCCCAGTAGGCCTATGCTTGCCTATGCAAGCTCATATCTCTATGAACCTGTTCATCTCTAAGGTGCTACCCTTCCCTGCCTCCCTCCTGATTTTCGATTAATGAGGCTAACAAACTCAGTTTTAAAATGTGTCTCCATGATACTGCACCACTGCAGTGACCTTTGCTGCTTACATTTAAATGCTTTAATATCATTATTTTAAAACATCTATATCTTTGCAATGCCCACCACTGTACTATGCTGGGTGCTGCACAAGCATGCAGAGAGGGGCTGTACCCTCCTTGAAAGGCTTTTGAATGAAAGATGAGGAGATGGCAAACAAATGGGAGGAATTCAATACATGAGCCAATGATGATGGTTCATAGATTCATAGATTGTAGAGTCGGAAGGGACCACAATGGATCATCGTGTCTGACCCCCTGCCCCGGCAGGAAAGAGGACCGAGGTCAGATGACCCTAGCCAGGTGACTACCTAGCCTCCTTTTGAAGACCTCCAAGCTAGGTGATAGCACCACCTCTCTTGGAAGCCCATTCCAGATCCTGGTCACCCTTACTGTGAAACATTTCTTACTAATAGCTAACCTAAATCCACTCTCAACTAGTTTACACCCATTATTCCTAGTCACTCCCTGGGGCGCCCTAGTAAACAGCACTTCCCCTATTACCCGTTGCCCTCCCCTAATAAATTTATAGGCCGCCACAAGATCTCCCCTCAGCCGTCTCTTGTGAAAGCTGAAGAGATTCAGATCTCTCAACCTCCCCCCGTAGGGCCTTTCCCAAAGGCCACTAATCATGCAAGTGGCCCTCCTCTGGACCCTCTCCAGATACCCTGCGTCCCTCTTGAAATGTGGTGCCCAAAACTGCACACAGTACTCCAACTGCAGCCTGATCAGTGCTGCGTAGAGGGGGAGCATCACCTCCTTTGATCTATTAGTCATGCACCTGCTAATGCACAACAAGGTGCGATTGGCCTTGTTGATGGCCTTGTTACACTGCCGGCTCATGTTCATCTTGGAGTCAATTATGACTCCAGGATCCCTCTCTGCCTCCGAGCTGCTGAGAAGGACACTCCCTAACCTACAGGTGTGCTGGGGGTTCCTCCTTCCCAGGTGGAGTACCTTACATTTCTCTTTATTAAACTGCATCCTATTTCTCTCTGCCCATTGATCCAACCTGTCCAGGTCGGCCTGAATCTGCTCCCTGCCCTCTGGTGTACTAACTTTGTCCCATAACTTGGTATCATCAGCGAACTTGGAGAGGGAGGTCTCCCCGTCCTCATCCAAATCGCTGATGAAGATATTAAATAATATCGGTCTGAGGACCGACCCCTGCGGGACCCCACTGCCCACCTCCCTCCAGGTCGAGAAGGACCCATCCACCACCACTCTCTGGTGCGGTCCCTAAGCCAGCTGGCCGCCCACCCAACCATGTAGGCGTCCACTCCACAGTCTGCTAGCTTCCCAACGAGGATAGGGTGCAAAACTGTGTCAAAGGCCTTTCTAAAGTCCAGGAAGATGACATCAGCCTTGGCTCCCGTGTCCAGGCAGTGCGTGACCTGGTCATAGAAGGCTACAAGGTTTGTCAGGCAGGATGGTAGAGAGTTGCCCCAGCTTTTGGATTGCATTCATTTTCCTTCCCTAGGATTGGAGGTTGGTGTAATTAGCATGGAATAAAATTGAGATAGCTAACTGGCCATGGGATCCCAAAGCCTGAGCATACATAACACTCAATGTCCGAACATGGAGTGATTGCCTTCAGCGGGCTCTTTGCGTCATTCAGGATTCACAAGGAGGTTTACAAGTGTGTGCTGTGTGGGGTATATTACAGTAAAGAAGACCAGAGTTCCTATATCTGCTGCCATGCTGGGAATCCCAGTCTTGGGACTGCACCAGAAACCTCCAGAGCAAAAAGCCTGAAGGTCTACAGCTTGGACTTGAGACCCAGACTCCAAAACTTGGGGCTCTAATAAACTCGCCGCTACTCTGGCTTGGCCACGGTGCAATTAAGAGAAGAGATTTCTAGTTTTTGCAGTCACTGTTCAGCTTAAACCCTCAGTGGCTATAGTCACTTGTGTCCCCAGCTCTATCAAGGAAGTCTCTCCATTACCATGGGGAAGACGTCATGTGAGCTGGATGTCCGGATGGCAAAGCTGCATATGATCAAAGGTTTGGAGTAACCTCCAAGTCCGAACTACCTTCTGGATGTCCTAGCTCCTAGTATTGTTGAAGCAAGTCTTGTTGCCCCATATAAACAGGTACATGCTCTCAGTCCTTACTTCAGTTGGTCTTACATTTCTTTCCTCCAGCAATCGCTTGACTTGGGTCAGAGTTATCAAGGGCAAAGTCCTGACTTTCAAAAGTGATCAGTCCTGACTTTCAAAAGTGATTGTTTGGGCCCTGTTTGAGGAGCTCTCAAGGGTCTGGCTTTTCAGCGAGTGCTCAGCATACAGGCTGTCATGATGAGACTCACTTTAGGATTCACAGGGCAGAAATAGAGGCATTTTTCAAAGCCCAGGACTAATATTGGTCTCACCTGACAGGACTTCTATCCTTTGATACCCGTGGTATCCTATACTGGTTCCTACTGCATACCAATGTTTATGATGCATTTCAGGGGTAACACATTTCTCCCCGCCCTCTTATAAGGTGTGCTCATCTCCAACGAGCTACAATTGCAACCACCCAACAAGCCTAAGGGAGGATGCAATGCAGCTTGTAATGAAGTCTTAGATGCCATCTTGAGCTGCCTTCAGCCTTAAAAATGGAGTGAATAATGCCCGATGGAGATAGTACTGAGAGGGGGACTCAGGAAACCTGGGCTCTGTTCCTATCTAGCTAACCTCAGGCAAGTTGCTTTTCTTTCCATGACTGGGTTTCCCCATCTATAAAGTGGAGGCCATGACGCTGACTTCCTTTGCAAAGCACTTGGGGGTTTAAAGCTGAAAAGTACGGCCAGGGAACTATTAGAAATAATATTTCACAATAAGCTCCAGCCCAATGGGAAATTAATAACATTTGTCTGTGGTGACCATGGTCAAAATCACCAACCTACTGTGATGGTCAGAAGCAGCAGATGAAAGTTAAAAGAAGATATTAAAATCCTGTTGAAGGCCCATTAGTTACCCATCTGCTCCAGGGTAGTTTTTTTTCCCCACTTCGCATCTCGTCTGTTGATTAAAAGTGTGTTCAACATGGGTTGCCCAAGAATACACATTGGAGAGTGCTCTCTTGGGCAGAACATGCGCCTCTGACATCCTTACCCATCACAGGCAGGACACATCGTTCCTTTGACCAGTGAGTTTAAATTTTGTACTAGTATTTGACCTATCTATGGACATATGGATGAAGTTGATGGAGTTACACTACAAAGGAAGCAGTTTTCCCTTTCCCTAGTCCCACCTACTTGGTTACTCAGAAAAGTTGTATAGAAGAAATGTGACTCAAGGATTGATGAATACAGTCAGTTCTCATCATCAAACTCTGGTTCATTGTTCCCATGGCCATACTCAGTCGAGTCATTTTGGTTTGGAGAATGACATTTGCCCTTAAAATCCTCTCAATCAATCAATCACACAAAACTTTCAGCCCGTTGTTGGTAACAATCTGTTGTTTCTTCACCAATAACAAAAGCTTTAGAACAGGAGTTAAATATGAGTTTACAGGAAATTTGCTGGGCTCTTGTTTTTATTGCAGTAAATTTGAAGTTAATCCACTGAAGACATCTGGGTTCAGCCAGACAAGTCCAGCATAACTCCAAGGTTGAATTTGCTATTTAATGCCAAAATTGGCTTTTCTTTCAAACACGGGCTAGTTCATTTCAAACTTTGTCAGAGACGCTGGGTATCTAAGTCACTGGATCAGTGATGGCTAAAGGAGCAACAGCAGTCATTTGATCAAAACTTCTGTTTGATCCTTTATTGCTGATAAATCAAACAGCAGCAGTAGACTTGCATAGCTCCTGAATCAGTATCTGAGTCTGAGCTAAACAGTTTGTGGAAACAAAGAGCAATCTGATGTGAGGTCTTTATGGTAAAAATAAGAGATGCTTTGCAGCTAGAGGGCACATCTATACATGCATTAATGCATTTTAGTTAATGTGAATTAAATCTAGTACCTTGGGGCACTTTTACATGTGCTCTGGGCCTGGGGGGTGGGGAGTGGCTGCCCTTTAATTGAGGCGGCTTTGAGGACTGCTTTAATTAAAGCACCGCCATGTCTCCCGTATCAGTGTCCCCGCACTTAAAAATGGTGGTGGGGGCACTTGAAATAAAGCTTATTTAATGAGCTTTAGTGCAAGCATCCTGTCACCATTTTTAAGCACGGGGACACTGATACATGGGATGCAGAAGATTGCTGGAGCATGGCCATTGCTACGGTCCAGCCGACTTGATTAATCAAGTCTCATCTGACACACTCAAATTCCAGCTCATCAAAGCAGCCTCCATGCTCATGGATAGGCACCCTCCATTGTGAGGTACTAGGAAAATGCACATTAGCCTGTTTTAATACACATTAACTAAAGAGCATGATTTTTAAGTGACGCTTAATGCGTATTAGCCTATTTTAATGCGCATTAACTAAATAGCAGTTTTTTTAGTGATGCTTTAATGAAAATTAAAATAGGCTAATGCACATTAAAACACAAATGTAGACACACCTAGAATGAGCCAATGGCTCCTCTTCCTAGAAGGGAAATATCTGAGTGTATCAACGTGCAGAAAAAGTTAACACTTCCTTTAGGTGGGTTGTTCATGGCAGAGTTACTAGAAGAAGAAAGGACCGAGGAGCTGGATGTCTTTTAGGTGAGATGTTCTTGTCCACCTACAAGTCATTGAACATGATAAGACTTACCAGTGTACATAAGAGGAAAGCATAATTCCCTCCGCTGAAGGCTGGACTAGAGACGAGTCCATTACCTGTGCTTTACAGACGGTCAGACTAGATCAGGGCTTGGCAACCTATGCTCCGCAAGCTGGATTCGGCCCACTCAGCCGTCTTAGCTGGCCCATGCAGCTGGGGCATTGGTTGCAATTCAGCAGCAGGGGAAGCAGTGCTGGCCAGCAGGCTGCAAGCACCGCGGTGGCATTTGGCAATGGGAGAAATCAGTGACAATGAACTGTGGTATTCAGTGGTTGAGTGGCCAGGAGTGCCTTGCCTTCAGACTGACCTATGTTAATATTGCTAAATGGTTGCCAATCGCTGGACTAGATGATCACAGTGACCCCTTAAAATCAGAGAAGGAAAACTTTGTAAGCTTTCTGGGGTAGGAACCATCTTCTTTCTTTGTGTCTGTACAGCACCTGGTGCAGTAGTATCTTGGCCCAGGACCAGGGCTTCTGGGTGTTATAGCAAAAGAAATAGGAAACAGTAATAATAACACCTCCTCTTCATTTCCTCTCGCCATGCACAGTGGCAAGCATGCTTTTCAGAGCTACCGGCGTATAAAGGAGCCCACCTGTTACTGACAGCTTCATCTTCCGTCATCTCGACATCCTGATTTCCACGTGGGCTCCAACCCTCTGCAACCTTCAAAACCTAACTCAGCTTAAAAATCAGCAGACCTCATCAAGAGCATCTTAGGGAGAAATCTGTGTTTACTTCCAGGCCAGGAAGAGCAGTTTGTTTCTCAGACAACAGAGCACCTCAGGCCATATTTTTCCCCATCATTTTTTCCTTTGTTACATGTCACAAATTAATCAGACACTGGCACACAATCAGAGAGAGAAAACATTATGTATAGGGGTTAAGGGGTAAAAACAAAGACAAAAAGAGAAGGGCAAGATGTGACAGTTCATCAGGGACCCTGGAAACACAGGCTGAAGCAGCACTATTTAGCTTTAAAAAAAAAATCAATATAATCCTTGAAAAGGAGGTCTGGACCTGATTGCTCTTCTTCTTTATGAATAGCAGTTACCAAGCTTGAGATGTGCAGTGTGTCTCTCCTGTTACTGCTTTGGTGTGCTGCGGACTGATGGGAGCTATCATTTGGAAGACGGTAATATTTGGCTGGACGTACACACTTCAGGGGGTTTTTTTCATCCCCTAGGATGCAGAGTGACTTAAAACTTTGGGGAAAAAAAAAAACCCTCTGCTGTATCATACTGCAGGGATGCCTTTATTTCAAAGGGTTTGTGCAGGGGTGCAACCGGACCTTGCAGCCTCTGCACTATTCTGGTGTCACTGCAGATGCACCAACAGGCACTACCCTTGCACGGGACAGCAGCAGTTGTATCTTTGGCATCTTTGCACACCACAGCACAGACCTCAGCCCTTGGCCTTCAAAGGTATGATTTTATTAGCCTCTAGCAGAAGTCAGCTCTTATACTCTAGTGAACAAGTCATTTGATCAGCAGCTCCTTGAGCTGGGCCTATAAACACATGCAGTTACTGGAGTTTGCTGCATGAAATGCCTGAGATGTGAATACGCAAGGCAGGGACAAGGTGAGGGAATAGATAAGGTAGGTTGGGAGGAGAACCAGAAGATAAGTGGCTTGCAAAAGGCCATGCAGCTGGAGACTGAGGCGCCTGGGAATAGGACCCGTGTCCTCTGAGACCCAGTCCAGGGTCTTCTCCAGCAGCCTGTACTGCGCCTCCTTACCAGTTACTACAATACATGGCCAAGAAACAAGGCTGGGGACTCTGGGTTGTGCCAGTGCTCCTACTGCGACCAATGCCAGAGGTTCCCTGCTACAGGGTCTTGTCCATCTGGTCAGGGTCAAACTGATGCACTATTTAGGGTCAGGAAGGACGTTTTCCCCATGGTCGGATTGGTATGGATGTGGGGGTGGGATTGCCTTCCTCTGTAGCAGGAGGCATGGCCTCTCCCTGGGATCTCTTGAGCGTACATTAACAACATTTCAGAGAAGCAGGATGCTGGGGCTCCCGTGCTTTCCCTGTGGCAGGGTAGGGTGTGATGTCTTGTGCTATGTCAGGGTGGAGGGTTTATACCGTGGTTGTCTGGCATGGTTTGCACAGGGCTGATCCTGCTTCAGGCAGTGGGTTGGACTAGATGTGACCTCTGGAGATCCCTTCCAGCCCCACTTCTCCATGCCTCTATACGTCACCGACACCTCAGTAACCGACCTCCCAGACCAAACAGAAACAGGCTGAGCTGCTTTAAGTGGGCTGGAGCATCTTTAGCACTGTTCAGACAGGTCCCACGGCGAGACAGAGCAGCTAGAAGTTGGGATGCTTGAAAAGGCATGTCCTGACCCCAGTCTTCTTCAGGCTCAAATGTAGGATGGGCAGCAATTTCAAGCCCACTAGTCTCGTATGAATCATGTTACCTTTTTCAGAGAGACCAGGCTTATGTGGCTTTACACCCTGGGCACATTTGCCTACTGCTTTAATATGCCAGTTGACTATAGGAGAAGATCATGGGCTAGCTGTTGTTAACCTATGTAGCTCTAAGGCAATGGTTTTCCACCTTTTTAGACTCAAGACGCCCCTCATTAGACTCATAGCACCTGTCATAAAATGCCAGCACTTAGCTTTCACTTGTGGGGGGTTTTTTGACTACGGAAAAATAACAGACCATTTTTTCTGTTGCAAAGAACTACACAAACTCAGAATGGTTTTTGACACTAGATTCCTAGTTGCAATTTCTGGGTTTCTCTTGTGAATTGTGGGCAGGTGTCTGTACACCGAAACCAGGCTAATATTGTGCAGTGCTCCTAAAGGACCTCACGGCCCCCCAGACACCCTGGTTGGGAAGCCCTGCGCTCAGGCAGTGGAGCTACACCAGATCAGGACCTGCCTCCATGTGACTTAATCTTCTTAAATGTATTTATATTTTTATTTGCACTTGTATATGTGTGTTTGCCCTGCAGTCATGTTATTAGCACTTCGCTGTGTACTGGCAAGACGTTGGCCTGTGGCTATGAATTGATGCTTCTGTGATACTTGCCTCAAAACAGCCCAGAAAACACTGGATTCGAGCAAAAAAAATCCGCTGGATTTGTTCATCTTCAAGAGGCGGGGAAACATGAGAATTTCATCGTCAAGTTGTTTGTACAGTCACAATATACCTCTCTGGATTTCTGTCCTGGAGCAGGGGTTAGATAGAGGAATATGACTGGGCTTGAGCTCAAAGTCCCTCCCCTTGGCCATGCATCACCTCATTAGTCTAATTAAGTGGGGGCTACCAAAGCATCAGCCCCAGACATCAATTTAGGGGTGGAAACAAAAACAGCAGCCACAGTGCTGATGGGCTAGTACTTTGCAGAGTGCAAAACTACTCCTCTATATGGCGTTATTGCTCCAGGTACGATTGCAGCATCAGGTCCTAAGCCTAGAAGGAGCCAGAAGAAAAGTAGATGATCATTTAAAGCAACCACACCAGTAATGCTTGATGCACCAGAAAATGGGGGAGAGGTGTTTGAATCTTAGCGTTTCTTTTAACAACAGCAAATTAAAAAAAAAATATATATAATAATAATAATAATAATAAAAAGTAATTCCCCCACAAATGCAATTTGGAGGTGGGGTGGGATCTGTTTCTCTTTCAAGTAGTGAAAAGGGATGGACGGGACCAACACAAGCAATCACAGCCGGCAAGTAATCTGGTTTTTAAAATGTGGATCCAGGAAAGGAAAGTAGTCGTCAAACCCAGCCGGTGTTTCATCACTCAACCCCCTTGGCCAGCAGAGTGCACTCAAACACATCCAAGCAGCTTTTGCAGACAGCGAGCACAGATCTTTCTCTCTAATAAAACAGACCCTGCATTTAATATGTAGCGGCGGTAGCGAGGAGCTACTGAAACTTAATTGTTTCCCCCTGCATTATGAAGAAGAATAGAGATGTTCCAAAGGGATTTCATTTTATTTGGGGAAATAAACTCGGTCTGATTGTGTTACTTTAAATAATTCCCAGGGCTTATTTCCATAGTGCAACAGGGGCAACTTTACCAGCGACAGTATTGTACATTAATATTTCTGGATAACTTAACAAGGGATTCACTTTTTTTTCTGCTGATCATGCAGAAGATACTCATTAGGTTTTGAATGTCAGCCTTATTTGAATTACGGCTGTCCGCTGGTTTGTTTGCAAACTAGCAGAGCAAAAGCATAAGCTGCGTTTTTTTTTATTATTATTATTGACAGAAGAGAAGCCATCTCTTGCCAGCGTGTAAAGGCTTGTGGCCGTGTATTAGCCAGTATGCTGATGCATCTTTGTGGAGCAATCCCATTTGTCGCTGTTTAATTAAATGCGATCCGTTTCTTTTATGCCATCCTTCCCTTCTACTCCGAGGAATCGTGGCTCACATGCCATAGTCAGCGCAGACCTATTAAACCTGCAGTACCACATACTCTTTTCATTACCTGACACAACGGAGATTCATTCTGGCGCCAAATGTGTGCATATAAATATTTTTAATGCAAGAACAAGGGCACCGAATAGGAAGTAGGACAGCGGCAGCAGGGCAGTGGGCCGTGTCTGAACATATGTGATTAAATTGAATTCAGCCAGTGCAGGAATACAAATAGATGGGGGGTGACTTTTTAACCTGGCCAAAAGGTAGAAGGGAACTGGACCATTTTCATTTCCTCCCCAGTAAGGGAAGGATCACATGGAGTAGCTGGAGTTGAACGTTTCCATTCACAAGGCATGCGTGCACTGGGGGCTGAATCCTATTTCACCTTAACACGTCTATGTGGGGCTTAGGTGGCTGCAGTTTGGGGCACTCAAGTTTGGATTCCTATTCACTTTGCACTTCCCTGTGGAGCGTGCTCAGTAGGATGCTGGAGTTGGTGTCGAATCATGTAATAATACAAATCCCAAACTTCTGGTTATAGAAAATCCACGACAGAATCACAGAAAATGAGGGCTGGAAGGATGCTCAGGAGGTCACATCTAGTCCACGCCCCTGCTCCAAGCAGGACCAGCCCCAGCTACATCATCCCAACCCAGGTTTTGTCTAGCCGGGTCTTAAACACCTCCAAGGATGGACACTCCACCAACTCTCTGGGGAGCCTGCTCCAGTGCTTTACTACCCTCCTAGTGAGAGAGTTTTTTCCTAATATCCAACCTCAACTTCCCTTGCTGCAACTGGAGCTCGTTGCTCCTTGTCCTGTCATCTGCCCCCACTGAGAACAGCCCAGCTCCATCCTCTTTGCAGCCCCCCGGCAGGGAGTTAAAGGCTGCTACCAAATCCTCCCTCAGTCTTCTCAGGCCTCTCTCACCCAGAAGAGATGTGAATCTGCATCTCAGGAAAAGACTCCAAGCCCCAGGCTGGGCATTGCCTAGTGCACTCTCCAGGCTGCCTCTGAAAGCTGGATCATAGACAGCCAGGAGGCTGAGCTCCATGGGGGCAGAAGGAGGGCAAGCCCGAGGAAAGCCTCTCAATGATCTGGGTGCTTCCCTGGCAGGAAGGATGGGGTCCAGCTCAGGGCCCTGTCCCCAATGAGGCAGAAACTATCCCACTGATGTTTTTGTCCACTGAATATTAAACGCAAGGTGCAGGGGGGCAGGGGCAGGAGGAGGACTGGAGATGCTCTGGGTGCGGTCTGCTCATTAAGAGTGGTATGTCTTTCTGGTTAGCACAAGATGCAGGTTCAAATGTCTTTGAAGATGCATGTCTTGCTTGTAAGCATAAGATGCAGGTTCAGATGTCTTTGAAGATGCATGTCTTGTTTGTAAGCACGAGATGCAGGTTCATATCCCCTGATGGTGAGAGAGGACCAGGACCTGGGTCTCTGCCACCCTGGATAAGTGCCCCAGCTGTACGGCTAAAAGTCAAGAGGGCTTCCTTCTCCACTCTACTTCTGGCAATACATGACCCTATCCCCGCATGCGGGGAACAGAGTCCCCATGGGTCCTTATGAAAAAGTGGATCTATATGGAGAAGCAGATCTTTCCCTCATCAAAACGTGACTGGAAAGTGTTTTCCATGCAACAAGCCCTTGCTTCCTAGGAGAGACATCCTGAGAAACTTCTGCCACATTGCCATGGATCTGGCTGCCCTTGTTGGCTTGACAAGAGCTCTTCAGAACAAAATGCCTTGGGATCGTACGGGCCGGGGTTGCTGGAGGCAGGGGGAACCAACCCAAGTGGGGAGATCCTGCCAGGTCCAGGAATCCCCAGGAAGAACCAAATCCACCCTTTCTCCTCGGGGTTCAACAGCACCCAGCACCTGATCACCCAGGGCTCGGGTCTTCCTCTGTACTTGCCTGGGTTGTAAACAGTGAAATCTGCTTTTGTCTGAGCCTGTCACTCCTCTAGAGCCGTGATTCCTGACCCTTTTTGACTCAAGGCACCCCTCATTAGAGTCTAGGCACCCCCCGGAAAATGCCAGCTCTTCACTTTCACTCCTTTTTTGACTATGACAAAATAATAGAGTTGTTCTTCTGTTGCAAAGACCCCAGATAGAACACGACAAAATGTGTTTGACTCTCTGGATCCGGATTTGAAAACTTTGGGTTGTATATTAGGGATGGTGTATAGGTGGTTGCACACCTAACAGTGCTTATACTATGGGGCGCCCTTAAAGGGATCTCACAGCACCCTACGTGAGAGGGAACATTTCAGGATGTCTTCTCTCTACAAATATCCTCATTATGTAAGTTGACCACAGCCTATTCCTGTGAGATCTCCGGAGTCTGGCTTCCAGAAGGTCACCTATGTGGTCTTCAAGGAGATGTGTATAGCTCTAACTGCAGTAGGAGTACACCCCATGACTCCAAAATGCAGATGTGGGAACCAGCAACTTGATCGCATCTGTTTAGAGTTTTACTCTTTGCACAACTAAAATGTGAAGAATTCACATGGATGCTCTTGTGCCCCATATAGCCTTATAAATTAAGCATGCATAAAGCATGCCAGGCCCAGCCAAGTGCATATATCGCTGCTCTAACTTCATTCCTGGTGATTTCTAAAGTGATGTGAGCACCACTAGAGGGCTCACAAACTATTTCTAGGGTTCCTACCCTGTTCTCATCAACTAGGACAGCACACTGCACAATAATAAGGGTAGGAGAAATTTTGATTAAGGACAATCCTTCTTGTCTGACAGGTACCAATGGATTTTCATGCTTTGTCCAGAACAGATGGTGCTCATTTTTAACGTACTTCTGAGAGATGAAAACACAGGGCACTGGGGGAAGCTACTTGCTTCGGAAAGATAAAAGGCTGACTAGACATTGCCTGAATTTGTGCTGGCTGTTCCAGGATTTTACACCCCAAGTCAGTCTGATCCAGCACCTTCATTCAGGGGGGGCATTAAATCAACAGTAGCAGTGTTTTGCATGCATGAGACACACAGATGTCTAGCACATTTATCTGTTGGAGGTTTTCTAGATTTCTCCGATAGACATTACCTCTGCAAGATAACAAATCAGATGGTAACACTGGCTTTTACCCTCTTACCCCATCTTGTATCATACCGTGCTGTTTGGAGAGAAGAAAAGTTTTTCTTCGCGTGTAAAGCACTTTATATTTTATGATTGAATTTACCCCGCTGCCCAGAGCAAAGATGAATTTTCCTACCAAGGCTATTGTTTCCCAGAAGCTGTGAAACTTTCATCTGACCATAATTATGAGTCTATTGACCCCAAATGATGACTTGTTTATTAATGCATTTTCTTTCATTCGACTAAAGTGCTGTTTCATACTTGCCATCACATAAAATAATGGTCCTGCATAGGGATAGGAGAGGAAGATTTATTTTTCTGTCCTTTTTTAATGTCTCTGAGCTCCTACCTACGGTGGGAAGATGCAGCGCTCTCATTACAAAGATCTTTGTGTCAAACGTCTTGTGGGATTCCAGTTTGATGGGATCTCATGCCAACCCTGAGCCCCTGTATACTCTGCTGATGGCTACTCTTCAGAGCTAACTACTCAGGTGATGTGAGATGAGTGCAATTTTTGTGTATACTTGCTAATTTATAAAGCACATGTAATAACAGGAGCATATCTTGGGGTACGCAAAAGGAGCCAACTTAGGAGGGGCACCATTGCGGCATCGCCACCCCCTGCAGAAACAGGACATTGTGCTGCTACTACAGGAGCAATAACGGAGACCATGTGGAGACCATGCTGTGGCAGCAGCAGCCAGGGACTATTTTTGATTCCCCGGAGTAGGTAAGACCTTTGCCCCCCGTCCCTGGCAATCATTGGCACCTTCTCCTCTTCCTGCCCACACACACTCTCCCTCAGGGTTAATCCCTGCTTGTTATGCTTCTGTGTAATAATAAAGGCCTTTGAAATGTTAGTGGCTCTGTGTAGTTTGCATGTTCGAGGGCTGGGGATTTAAAAATAGCAGATACACAAAACACTTGTAAACACAATTCTTTTTCATATCCCAAATCACAGCGTAGCGTTTTCTAATAATGCTTATTGACCTTTCAGACTTACTGAGTTATTTATTTATGCTTTAACATCAGATTGGTTTTATTTGTAACACAGTTTAAAGAAATGCTGGCATTAATACTTGAAAAGGGATTAAGCCTCTCCAGGAATAGAGAACAGTCTTTCTCAGTGGATGCCATGGCCTTGGCTGGCATGTGGTTCGTCTACAGATGCCAGCCTCTTTGGATTGACTTTCCAAGGCCTCCCCAAAATCTTTCTCTAACCAGACTGTCTGGCTAGTGTCTAAAGAGAGGGAGGGCACATGGGAGTGAGATGAGGAGTGTACAAGGCTTTCCTTGACTTAAGCGATTGCAGGTGGATTCTCAGTTTGAAGATCAGGCCGTAGATCTGCCACAATTGGCATGACAGGAGCAGGTGCTTCCCTGTGCACCAGCAGCTGCCCTGGGTATAGACCTGCCCTGCCACACCTCTGAGATTTGACTCTCAGCTCGCACCCTACGTAGCTGGTAACGACATTCAGGGGCACAGTCTGAGACTTATAGGATCGTAGGAAAGCAGGGCTGGAAGGGACCTCAGGAAGTCATCTGGTCCAACCTCCTGCTGGAGGCAGGATCGTACCTACCTAAACCACCCAAGACAAATTGGCTCTAGAGCAACAAAAGACCCACAACCAAACTAGAATTGCTGCCTGTCCCATACTCTGTTCATTCCTTACACAAGACTCCCTCGGACAGCAGTGTGCTTGTTGAATGGATGAAGCATTGCGCGGCCGCATCTTCTGTGACTGCTCCTGTTGTCGAATTAGTGTCTTCAGCGCCATGTTCCTCCTGATTCCAGAGCTATATGATATACCGGGTAATTAATTAAGACATAGATTATACTGGGTCATAGAATCAAAGAGCTAACAAAACTCAGAATTGGCCAAAAATAGTCCCCTACTTAGGGAGAGGAAGCCTAATACACAATACCATTTATTTAGCATTCAGTTGCACTTCCTTCTATTCAATTTACTTCATCTATTTTAATAAATGGATGTCAGTGGAGTCATCTTGAATTTATTCTGGTTGTGGGGCACACAATGTAGTCCTAAATCGGGTGGCTTGGTGCCCTGTGTAACCAAGTGGCACCCGTGAAGAAAACAGGTATGCCTACAGAGTCTCTCACGCTTAATTATTTATCTAACAATCCCATCCCTTACAGGTTTGGACCTCGACATTGTTAAATGAACCTGTTTAAATTCTCAGAGCAAACTACATCATATCAGCGGGTGCAGTATGAGATGCTAGGATCAAGAAGCAAATATCTGAGGGAAGAGATATCTGAAAACCAGGCCCTCATGTGTGTGTGCAAGAGTGGTGTGCAAGCTTTCTGGAGAGCCCTGGGAGACATCGTCCTGCAGAGAAATCTCCCAGACACCGGTCCCCTTTTTGCACTATTGGCAATGCATAATGGCCCTCATTTGGGAGAGTTTGGAAGAAGAAAAGAGCATTTAGGCTTCTCCCCCTTCTGGGAGAGGAAGGGAATATTCAGTTTATTTATTTATTTAGTGTATGCGGTTTTGGACTATGTTTGAGCCATCTCAAGGGGATGTCATCACCAGTGTGAAGAGCCTGAAGGCCACCAGGTCGCATAGTAAAAGGACATGAGTCAACAATGTGGGACGTGGTTTGAACGTGTCCATAGACCTTCATAATGGCAACAAATGCCCTTATGGACACGTTCAAACCATGTCCAACATTGTTGACTCGTGTCCATAAGGGCATTTGTTGCCATTGCAAAGGTCCCGATTGGTATAGTTTTGTGGCTCAGTGACCTTGTCCAGTTCAAAACTGGTTGAGAAGTGCCCAATAATGGCGCGGACAGTTAAATCCTGGTTGACTGAGTGCAGGGTCAGAGATGATGTGTTGATTGATTGAGCTTGTGCTGGACATTCTTTGTGTCATTGAGTAAGTAAGGAAAAGTCAACGGATTTTGAAAACATGGACCATATTGGGTGTCTTGCGGGGAGCTGACACCCAATATGGGGTGGGTGGGATATGTCCCAGTGCACTGGCAGCGTAGGATTATCACAGAGTCTGGCTAGTAAATTTACTTCAGCATTTTTGCAGCAGAGATGAGGCATGCTGGCATTTTGCATCATTTTTCCAACCTTACTGAGGACTGATAACCATGGGGGTGAAGTGGGGTGCAATGTGCCTGACCCAAGACGATGCAGTTGGGTGCCCACTAGTTTTCTCTGCAATCGGTCTGCCCATACACTTGGTTGCTCTCTGTAAATAGGGAAGCCTTGGTGGCCAAACCCCAAATCTTCAACAATCGTGAGACTTTAAAGAATAAATCTGGGGGTGGTGGAGGGGGAGGAGGCCGTGTGCATGTTTGAAGTGGAAAGCATTTGCTTGGGTTCTGAACATTTCGAGTACACGGTCCAGCTTTTTCCCCTGGAGCCATGAGGGCTACAAGATGATGTTGCACGTGTGCATGCATCTGTGTGTGTGCACAGTCTTGCTTTAATTGAAAGCAGAAGACCTTCTATTATTGCTGTGATTCCAGGAACTGGAGCTTCAAAAAGTACTAAGAGCTAGCAACATTGGTGCCACCTTGGGAAGGCAATTGGATCAAAACAAGAAACAGAATAATTCAAGGGGGACCTGGCAGGATATCTAGCTGCCATATATACAATGTGAGGTTGAAATCGCATCTTCCCCTTCCAGATCAGGGCTGGCTCAGGCTGGGCTGTGGTGGAACAGCCCCATAGCTGCTCTCTGTCTCCTCTTGCCACTCCACACATACCGTGTCTATCTAGTTTTTCGAGCTTGCAACGTGTCAGGCTTGGTCTGCTCCATTGCTTGACTGAGGTCCACATCCACCTGACGTCTTCCTTGTTGGGGGAAGCTGGAGTTCCTGCCAGGGACATCTCCATGTACCAGGGCATCCCTGATGGAAGGAGGGCACTCTCTAGAGAACAGCTTTGAAAAATGTTTTTCCAGACCGAGAAATATTTTGTATAGCCTATGACTTCCCCCCTGCAGCCTAAAACTGTGAGACTTGTTAGGCTACATTGCAGTGGTGGCTACCATGACTTCAGGGCAGCGGAGATTGTCGATGGAACCTAGTTTTAACCAGTCACTTACGTTGTGCCTTCATTCCCCTTGCAATTTGGGACACCCTACCTGTAATCTTTGCATTGAATTGTTGCTGATCATATACAGCCTGTCCATTCATCATTAATGCTAAAAAAGGCACGAGCAAGAAGACACCCATCTGAAATACCCTGGCCTAATGGTGACAAGTTCATTTCTATTGGGCTGGATATGCTTTGCTGGAGGCGAAATCTCGATCCGCGGTGGAGAGAAAAAGAGTGGATGCTCAGCGTATCGATGCCGCAGAATATTATTTAATGGAGGTGGTGGTAGAAGAGGTTAATCATATTTAATTGTAGACTTACTCAGAAGAAAGGGAAAGACATCAGTTTCCTTTCATATCTTTCGTGGACGAGATGAAAATGCCATTAGGAGAAGGGCTGATATATTTCTTGCTCAGGAACAAATGACTGTTGGTGGGTAGGAAGCACTGGATTTCCGAAGCTTTTGCCATTATCACAATTAGATTAATTCATTTTGAAATCTTCTTTATTTCCATCTCTCCTTCCTACATCAGAGTGAGCTGTAACATTCATGCAGCACTACATAAAACTGTACAAGTCTCTTGATATTGAGAAATGCAAATCAGCGCACAGAGATGAAGTTCCCTGACGGCTCCTTATTTCTGGGGCTACAGGAATAGAGCGACAATTTGGTTTGAAAGAGGTTACATGGCATCAGCCACTACAGTAATTGTCTCTATTGTGCAAGGATGTATGAGATGAATATAGAATATATATATATATATATATATATATTTTTTATTGCCCTGAAAGACAGCTTCCCAAAAATAACTTTACTACTTCCCGTAGCACAATATTGTAATTATTTTGGAGTTCTTTTAGATGGGATGCTCTTTCTTTCATTTTTTTTTCTCAATATTCTGCTACTAGAAAATTGTCGCTTTGCTCCCCGAGCCAATCTCCGATAAGCATTTCAGCATCTCTCTGTATGATTTCTTGTTGTGAAGGCGACGACTGAAAAACAATGAAGCGATTGGTTAAAAATGCCCTTTTCAGGAAAAACCTGCTCCAAGAGAAACGTTCCCACAGCAAGGTTTGCTTTAGGGGGGAAAAAAAAAAGTGTTTGTTGCCTTTTCCTTGGCAATTAAATAAAATGGTTTTAGGGCTTCATACAAACACTAAGAACGCAACTTTTGCAGGGAGTTGGCATTAATTAAATTTTCACCATCTGACCAAAATTCCCCCTAAGGCCAAGAGGGGTTTAGAGGCACAAGGAGGGCAGGGCTGGATCTCTAGGGTTAATAAGAGTGGCGTGCAAGCTTTCTGGAGAGCTCTGGGAGAAATAGTCTTGCAGAGAAATTTCCCAGACACCGATCCACTTTTTGCACTATTGGCGATGCAAAATGGCCTGAAGCCACAGCACATCCTCGACCCCACTTGCTCCTGAAGGGAACATCCTGAGCAGTCCTAAAGTGGAGACAGGACTTGTTCTCATGCAGGTGCATGGGAAGAGGGAGGCTGTTTTCACCACCCTCCTGCATGGCTATGGGTAGGGCTAGTCACATTCGAGCCCTCGACCAGTTTCTCTCTCTCACTCTCTGGCATTTATAAAGCTCTCCTCACCTTATTAGCTGAGCAATGCACACAAATGCCTGCTGCTCCTGACCTCGGCGTCTTATCGTTGCACATTCCCGGAGTGAAATGAAGAGAATACTGCAGGGAGGGGAAGATATTCTTGTAAGGAAGATGGAGGGACTGGAGTGGATAATGTGCGATAAGGAGCCCAGTTAAAAGCATCAAAACTGGTCTTGTACCAGAAGGGTGAGTCTTTACTTAGACACAAAGGCTAAAGAAGAGCAGATCCTATCAAGGTGGCTTTCTGAATAGGAGGCTGATTTCTTCTTGGCTAGTATAAAGTCACATCGCTCAGTGGAAATCAGAGGACCTCTGCCATTATACACCTGTCCTGTGGATCTGGTGATGAGAGGCATTGGATGTTGGTCTCCATCTCTGCGGGGAGCACAGGGATGCTGTTGCCACAATGAAAGTCCTGTGCTACCTACCTCCTGTCTAGCCCGTAAGCGATAGGCAAGAGCATGTACCTTGCTGAATGGCTTCTTTGGGCAACCCCCAGAAACCCCCTTTAGGGGTTGGTGGGCTCACTGCAATCCACTTGTTCTCCATCTCTTTGGACAAGGAAGCCATCCAGGGGGTGTGTGTGTGTGGGGGGGGGGGGGGGGGGGGTGTTTCTAATTACTGGGGACAGAAATGCCATGCAAGTAGAGCAGCCGGATTCGCTTGGCGAGGACTGACGGGTCTTCTGACACTTGTCAAGAAGAAATGTAAAGAAAACCTGTACGGTTCTGCAGGCCGGGGGGAGAGGCTGAGAGAGGACCCCAGGGTCCTTATTAATGACAGGACTTTCCCTTACAAAGAAAGCAGGGAGTTCAGGGATGCTGCTTGAGGGGAATTATTTAAATCCTGTCAATTAGCGATGGAGTAAGGGACGGTCGAAAACTGGGAGTTCTCGTCTACGAGACGTTGTGAATGAAACAGAAAAGGTTCGCTTCAGGATTTTCCACAAAAAACCTCACTTATTTGTTACAGAAGAGTTCAAACCAAACAGGAATCTGTCTGATGGGGACAGTGCCCTCATTTCTATCAGCTCCTCACAACCTCCATTCCCTCTTTTCGCCCGTAAGGAAGGCGCAAAACTTTAATTATGATGCAATTTGAATAGAAATTTTCACTCCTGGTCATGAAGCTAAAAGAGACATTGTTAAGCAGCATAAGAACAGGTTTTCCATGAATCCCTGGTGTTTGAGAAGTCATCCTTCATCAAACTATCCATTCAACCCTAACTCCCAAGGCCATGAGAAATGTCTTCTAAGAAATAGCAGGGCTCATTCCAGACCATGCAAGGCTTTTTGTTGTCCTAGGCTTGTTGTATCACATCAGCAATGTGCCTGTCCCATCCAAAAACCACCAGCTGGCTAAAAGATAACAGCCTACTACTGCCACCAGCTCATGGAGTTAGCTCTTCAGCTCAAGTCTGTGACGTAGGGTTGACGGTCCCAAATCCAAACCCAGGTCTGACGGTTTTGTTTTACTTTCCCTGTTACTGACTTGTGTGACCTGCCACCTACCGATCACGGCGGGCTGAATTCAGAGGTAGCACATGCTTACCTTTCAGCTCTGCAGCAGGTGATGCAACTCACACCTCGAAGGCATGGAAGAGCAAGAGCAAAGCAAGAAATGCAAGTAACAAGGTGTAAGGCCTTGCAGTGAGCTGTCTATTATGGCTAGAGCTGGGCCCCTCAGAGTGCAGGAGACCCCCATGCGTCTTCACGTGACAGAGACATGTAGGTTAGAGCACCACTGGCCAGCCCCAAAGGCCATCTTCCTTTCAGGCTTGTGTGTGTTGGAGACAGATTATCTGCTCCTTCCTTTCTTGCATGCAGAGGCCCCAGGAGGTGAGCTGTGCATGGTCGGACCCAGGACTGGATGGAAATGAATGTTTTGGGGGTGTCTGCTTACATCTCCTCCAGAGGCATTGGGTGTCGGCTGAAGCCAGGCCTGGGGATTTTAACTGGATTGTGCCAATGCTGCTGCTGGGACTGAAGCTGGAGGTTCCTGGCTAGAGGGTCTTACCCTCTAGCCAGGACCCTTTTGCATCATCCCAGCCAAGGCTTTGTCCAGTCCAGTCTTAAAAACCACCAAGGATGGAGACTCTACCACCTCTCTGGGTAACCTGTTCCAGTGTTTCCATGCAGGTAGGGTGGTCTCTTGCACCAGGTTCGATGAGGAGCATTGGCAATGTCTCTAACTTGCTAATGTGGGGGTCTCCAATACTAGGACAGATCATACAGAGCAGCCCTGCAGTGCTTCTGGAAGGAGATCCTCAGTGTAGGGGACTCTGATGATGCAGAGACACTGCCTGACTTCAAGATGATACAGGACAGAGGAGATGAGCATGATCCCACCTCCAACATTTCTTCATTGCTAGATGGCAAGTCCACCTTGAAGGATGCCACTGCCCCATATCCAGCCACAGAAACAGCTCAGACCCCCACATCGTGCATGTCATACCATCATAGGGTTGGAAGGGACCTCCAGGGCCATCTGGTCCAATCCTCTGCATGAATGAAGGAATGCTACTCCTACAACATCCCTATCAAATGTGTATCCATCTTCCTCTTAAAAACCTCCAGTGAAGGACACCCCACAACTAGTTTATTCCCCTGCCATGATGTCCTAACAGCAAGGAAGGTCTTCCTGGGAAATAATGTAGATCTGCTTTGCTTCAGTTTGAAGTCATTGTTTTGCATGTCTCTCCTTAGACTGTCCCTTTAGGCACTCAACTCAGCCACACACAGTGTGGTCCTCGAGGATCTGGTGATAAAACCTCCCTTGCCCTGATCTGAAGCAGTGCATGAATGAGGGAGGAGTTTCTTCAAGAGGAAGAACCACAACTTGAGCAAGAACAGAGTTGCATCAAACTGGGGGAAGGAGGAAAAATAGGCAATGGGATAGGAGAGCTATGAGATGGCTGCTCTGGGGTGGGAGAGGGTGGGGAGATAGTGGGATAGCAGCTGGGGCCACCTTCTTGCCACTTCTATCCCTAGGGAAGCTCTCAGAGTAGAAAGCTGAGACCTGCTTATCGAGGGCTGAGCTAAACCTTCATGCAGTTGATGGGAATCTTTGCATCAGAGGCACTGGATTTTGGATCAAGTCCTTAACTATTGCTCAGAAACACTGGGATTATAATCATGGCCTTAATGAAAACAGAAGTGCTGAGGAGGACTTGGAGAGAAGCCGGTGACGATTAGCTAGACACACGGCTTGAACTCACTGCCGACTGCCTCACACCTCACGTTGCACTGCCACCAACCCCATTTTTTGTTATGAACAGGTCCACGGGTCTTTCTTACGGTTTTAGACGGTGATGCAGGGAATTCAGAGAACTTGGACTGCTGTCAGGTCTGACCTGGCTGATTCTCTGCATTTTGAATTCCTCCTTCCCAGCATTTTTTCTCCCTCTCTGGGAAAAAAGCAAACTTTTGGGAGCACCCCTGGAGTTCAGGTGTGCTTATTCTTTTCCAGCTTTGTTTCTGCAGTTGAGCAAAGCCGTACCTGAATGCAAGAGAACTCAGCGGCTTGCAGAAATCAGCATTAGATCACCATTAACCAGCGAGCTTAGCATTTTGCACAAGGGGAAAAACATTGAGTAGCTGATCCTACCCAAATGGAGAGGGCTGTTTACCTTCCCACGGGCCTCAGTGAGATTGCTCCTGGGCGTGAAGCCACGCAGGTGTCTCAGTCTGGCAGCACTGAGGTCCTACATCACAGATGGGCCTACATGGACTCACCGGCAAAACGTCATGTCCCATTATGCTGGTTGCTTCACTACAGAGTAATAGCTGCTGGCTCCTGCAACTCAAATGGGGGAGGTCTGCACTGCAGGAAGGAGGTAAGCTTGCATGTAACCCCTGCTGATATAACCTCAGAGACACGAGTTCAAGGCAGGTGTCTGATATGCTTAGAGCTCCCCACATGCTGAGAGATGGAAACACTCACTTGGCTATGAGAGCCAAAGGTGGCCATGCAGCTCCCAGTTAAGGCACGGAGGGCTGGGCTGGAGGCTGGAGGCTTGGACCCACCTTGGACACTGCCCTTCCTTGAAGTGGGTGTTTGCTCACTTGTGGCATTAAACCAAAATAAAATAAAATAAAAAAAAACTCCTAGAAGTACCAAAGGAGCAGATGGCTCAGTCTCCGCTGGGAAGCTATTACCTCGCCCACGGACTGGTTTAGGGGGCATGCTCCTGTGTGGCAGTAGAGAGAGCAGGTTGGAAACATTGAGTGCTCCACCTTGGAAAAGGCCCAAATCTCCCCTGATTCTTCTGGTAGGCAGCGTGGTGCCTGCTACCACAGGTGCCTATGGCTGAGAGAGGTCTGTGAATTGTAGGTTTCCTATCCAGTCTTTGGGTCCCATGCCATCCCTTGGAGCACTTCTATAATTGTCCAAACCCATCTCCTGGGCTTGAACTCCACTTGTCGAGAGGAAGCCACTGGAGGATCGGCTGGAAGGAGGTGCAGCTAGCTCTTGTGGACTCTCCATTACCTTCAGTCCCAGGAGGAAGCAGCAGAAGCTAACCCTGCCTGAGGTACTCCTTTGAACCGGTCCCCTTTCCCCCAGTGCCCTTCCTGCAGGGCTCACAAGGAACATGCAATAGCAGCCCAGAAGCCTGGTTCCTACTGAAGAGGTCTAGGCAGCAATGGGGATAGCTTAGGCTGGGCTTCACGCTCCTACAGAGCTCAGGGGACTTTGCAGCGTAAGAAGAGTGGCTTGCCCCTTTAAGAAGCCTGAGACTACCTGGTTACCATATTTTATGGTGTATAAGTTGAGTTTTGAAGTCCAATTTTTAACTCTTAAAATTCAATCTTGAATTATACAGTTATCACCGTTCCCTGCAAGCAGTGCGGGGCTTGGTGCCCAGCTGGCATGGCCCAGGCAGTGCCGCTCGCAGGGGATGGGGCCGTGCCAGCCGAGCACCGAGCCTGCCCCTGACCCCTGCAAGTGCTGCTGAGGCACGTATCCACCCCCAGCTGCCCAGCCCGCAGTGAGGCCATGCAGGGGCCAGTATCAATCGACCTCATATTTCTGATCCAAAAAGTTAGGTTGACTTGTACGCCAGATCTACGAAATTCCTAACTTTTTGGATCAGAAAAATGGGGTCGACTGATCCATACACTGCATTGAGCTATACACCAAGACACTGGTGTATCGCTGGGATCGATACAATGCATTGAGCTATACACTGTGAAGTACAGTAATTTGCTCTGCCTGCTGCATCTGGTGGAGGCTGGAGCAGGAAAGCGGGGCAACTCAAGTCTGGCTGGGGTGGATGGGTAAGTCGCTTCAGAGGAGCAGGAGGCTTGTTGTACCAGGAGCTGGTCCCTGTTGCACTGATCATTGCTTCGGGCCTGAAGCATGCAAGGCCGCTGGGATCTGCCTCTCATCAGGAGCATGGAGGTGGAGCTCAGAGAGGAGGTGGACTTCGGCAAGCTGAGGACAAGCAACCTGGGAGACGGTGGAGAGGAGGCACCGTTGGAAAGAGACACGATAGGGAAGAGCCTGGGAAAGCCCCAGGGAACAGCCAGGCAGCGGGCTGTGCCTGTTGTGCCCAGGGTTCGTGGATGGGCCTTTAGTGACCCTAGCTGCAGGGTTAAGAAAGGTGAGAGCAGGGAGCCTCTTGGGTGCTTTTGTGAGAGGGAGAAAATATCGGCAGCCTTGTTTACCTGGGGAACGGTGACGAGATTCAGAAGGGGAAACTGAGGCAAGCTCACTGCAGACCTTCTCCAAACCAGGGGGGCACAGGTGAGTGCAGCGGTGGGATCTGAGAGCCCTTTCGGGGTGGGCTGCAAGCCTAATGAAGCTGCAGGTTATCTATGGCAGGGGGGACAGCTTTGTGGATGTGGTCCCACTATTTATTTGGCCTCACAGAGGGGCTTTTCGATTTCCCAAGGGGAGGAGGAGAGGTGTAAAGCAAGACACTGGCCCTGCCCAATGGTAGGTGAATAGGAGTCTCCGCAGCTCAAGGGTCACATCCCCATGCTGGAGAAAAGGGAGCCCCCCCCGTCTGGATGGAAGAAGAGTGCAGCCAAAAAAATAGCTGCTGTTTCCTAGTCAGTCCTGGAAGTCCTAAGCGTGTCCATGGCCATTTGCTGCCCTCTTCCCACCCTCCTGGTACCATGCAGGACAGGAGCCAGCCCTGCCAAATCGAGCCCATGTACAACATGTCTCCACTGTTGCCTGCCAGCCTGCAGGACGTGGCGTGTCAGCAGCTTGCATCCGAGGTTGAACCTCGCAATGCAGAAAGACAGCTGGCTTCAGGGCAGCCTGGACGCACCACGAAGGCGCTGCAGCAGTCCCTGTGCTCTTGGCATCCCCCTGCTCTAGTTCAGTTTAGGCCGGTTTGCTTTCAAAAGGCAGTCGGCTGGCAGCCCCTGAGTATAGCAACCCTGGGAAACACACCTGTTCAGGCACGTAAAGCTGGGATCCAACAGCGAGAAGCCATTTGGGAACAGGCAGCAGCCTGCAGGACACCTGACGCTGCTCCAGCTCTGCTGGGCTGCTTATCAAGGAGCAGCAAGAAGGGTTTTGTTGCATGAATGCCTCAGTGTGCCATGCTGTGCTGTTCTTCATGGACCTCTCAAGCTATTCGGCTTGTGTAGACATATTGGAAAAAAACCAAAAGGCTGAATCCCCGAGGCAGCTGAGCTCCTTGTTGTGCAGGACATGGGAGAGAGGAATGTGGCTGTGTACTCTTGCACCCGCCGGGGCTGATAGCCTCGGGTTGGGGGGTCCTTTCACTGGGGTTTCTTGGTCAGCCTTACCCGACAGTGGGCAGCGGTGACACACGGCCACCTGTGGAAAGGCACATGCAGTTGACCATATTGTAGGAGCTTTGTTTCCTCCCCTGCCCCTTCCAGGCACTGGGATATGCATGCACGGCATTAACAGAGAGGACCCACCGTACGCTGGTAGTACACGGTTCCTAGCACTGGTGGCTTGGTCAGCATTAAACAGCAGGACGGTGAGGAGTCCACGCCTTGTTAACACGGTTGACCTCCTTCCTACCAGCAATGTTGGTAGGAGGTTTTGACAGGCCTGTGGCCTCTTCCAGCGCGTGTCGCTCCCTGTTGGCCTTGGGTGCTAATCCTTAAATGATAGGTAGAGGAAGGAGAGTCAAGCTTAGCTCTGTGTTTAGTGTATATCTATGCTCTGCTTTGCAATCCGGGGTTCTGGCACCACTGATGCTCCTGAATTCACCCCTGAGGAATCACCAAATCATAGACAATGATGGCTGGAAGGGACTTCAGGAGGTCACATCTAGTCCAACCCCCTGCTCCAAGCAGGACCAGCCCCAACTACATCATCCCATCCAGGGCCTTGTCTAGTCGGGTCTTAAAAACCTCCAAGGATGGAGAGTCCATCACCTCTCTGGGTAACCCGTGCTTTACTACCTTCCTAGTGAGAAAGCTTTTCCTAATATCCAACCTCAATTTCCCACGCTGCAACTGGAGCCCATTGCTCCTTGTTCTGCCATCTGCCCCCACTGAGAGCAGCCCAGCTCCATCCTCTTTGCAGCCCCCCTGCAGGGAGGTGAAGGCTGCTATTCAATCCCATTTCAGTCTTCCCTTCTGCAAACTAAATTAGCCCAGTTGGCTCAGCCTCTCCTTACCAGTCATGTGCCCCAGCCCCCAACCATTTTCATCACCCTCCGCTGGACTCTCTCCAATGTGTCCACATCCTTTCTGCAGTGGTGGGCGCACAACTGGACACAGGACTCCAGATGTGGCCTCCCCAGTGCCGAATAGAGGGGAAGAATCACTGCCTCCATCTGCTGGCAGCACTCCTACCAATGCAGCCCAGGATGCCGGTAGCCTTCTCGGCACCAAGGGCACACTGCTGGCTCATAATAAAATGGTACTATTTAAAGTGGAAAGGCCGGACCATGAAGTTACTAGCACAGGCTCACTCTGGGCAGCTCCAGAAGCCCCGTGGCTGGTGCCATACTGCCCCGGGGGCGTTGTGTGAGGCTGGGATCACTCGCTTTGCAGTGGGTCCTTCATTTGTGGAGGAAAATAAAAGCACGTCCATCCCGCCCTGCTCATGAAGTGAGCCGGACTCTCAAACATCAAGGCCAAATGTGTGCGAGCCGACTGCCTTGCAGGAGCAGCGGTGGACCTGCGACGTGCCTCTTCATGCTACTGCAGATACTCCTGGGAGAAGAAACAAGATATTCGAAGTTTCTTCCTAAAACAATAATACTCCCATTTTCACTTCCTGCAGGGCAGTTAGCAAACCGCATGGCATTTGGTGATGTGCATCCACTTCACCTAATAGATTATTTACCCAGTGTGGGCCCTTGCATCATTTAATGCACAGTAGTTTAGTCTAATTTTTTATGTGCTACTTCAGTGCGCAGTAACCTAGTCTGCTTTTTCACTTGCCGCTTTAATGCACAGTCACCTGGTCTAGTTTTTCACGCACTTCTTTAATGAACAGTAGATTAGGCTATATTTTTATGCACGGCTCGAATGTGCAGTAGGTCAGTCTAGATTTTCACTCACTGCTTTAATGCTCAGTAGACTCGGCTAGTTTTATATGTGCCTCTTTAATGCGCAGCCACCTAGTCTAGCTCTTTACTTGCTGCTTTAATGAGTCTAGTTTTCACGCCCCACGTTAAGGCGCAGTATACTCGGCTAGTTCTCTATGCCCCTCTTTAATGCACAGCCACCTAGTCTAGCTTTCAACTTGCTGCTTTAATGCGCAGTACACTAGTCCAGTTTTCACGCCCCGCATTAATGCGGTCATCTCGTCTAGTTTTCATGCCCCACGTTCACCTGCACGCCCAAGTTCATGTGCAGTCACCTGCACGCCCACGTTCACCTGCAGCACACTAGTTTAGTTTTCACGCCCTATTTTAATGCGCGCAGCCACCTGCACGCCTGCGTTCACGCGCAGCACACCAGTCTAGTTTTCACACCCCATTTTAATGCGCGCAATCACTTACACGCTTGCATACACTAGTCCGGTTTCCGCACCCCGCGTTCACGCTCAGTACACTAGTCTAATTTTCACACCCCATTTTTCTGTGCGTAGTCACCTGCACACCCGCATTCACACACAGTACACTAGTCTAGTTTCCACACCCCATTTTAATGTGCGCAGCCACCTGCACGCCTGCATACACTAGTCCGGTTTCCGCACCCCGCATTCACGCTCCCCACACTAGTCTAATTTTCACACCCCCTTTCAATGTGCGCAGTCACTTACACGCCTGCATACACTAGTCCGGTTTCCGCACCCCGCGTGCACGCAGTCACCTGCACTCAGTATTTCCAATGCCCTCTTGAACGCCAGCCCCCGCCCCACCTTAGTGCGCATTCCAGCGCACGTGTGCACGCCCCCGCGCTGGGACGGGCCCGCTCCTGGCCGGGGGAGGCGGCGGCGAAGGAGGAGGAGGAGGAGGAGGAAGGCAGCGGCAGAGACACGCAGGCTTTGACGTCGCCGG
>NW_005842328.1:210403-239237 GCF_000455745.1 Alligator sinensis | reverse complement strand
GGTGCCCACGCGGGGATGGATGTCGCGTGCGGGCTGCTCTGGCTGCTCAGCGCGCTGCTGGAGGGCGGCTGCGGACAGGGGGTCTACGGTGAGTGCGGCCCCCTGCGACGCGGTTGCCATGAGCACCGGCATCCCCATCCTGGTCCCCATCTCCATCCCCATCCCTGTCCCCAGCACCATCCCATCCCCGGCACCGTCCTCGGAGGGGCGTGGGAAGCCCTGGGAAAGGGCAGGGATGTGCGTGTGTGTCGGTGTGTCGGTGTCCGTCCCCGCCCGGCGGGGGGGCTTGCTCCGAGGACGGGGTGTAAGGACCAGCCTGGGGTGCAGGAAGCAGCCTGGGTTGGAAAAAAAAAAGCCTGGGATGTCGGAGCCAGGCTGGGACCATGTAGCATGGCTGGGATGTAGAGAGCAGGAATCGGCTTGGGGTGTAACAAGCCTGGGAGGTAGGGAGCTTGGGGTGTAAGGACCAGCCTGGGATGAATCAGCTGGGAGGTAGAAAGCCTGGAGTGTACCAGCCTGGCATGCAGGAATCAGCCCGGGTTGTACCAGCCGGGCATGCTGGAATCAGTTTGGGATGTAGACAGCCTGGGGTGTAGGGACCAGCCTGGGATATAGAAAGCCTTGGGATTCAGGAAGCAGCCTGGGATGCAGAGACCAGCCTGGCATGTAGGGATCAGCCTGGCATGTAAAAAGCCTGACATGTAGAGACCAGCCTGGGATGCAGGAGTCAGCCCGGGTTGTAAAAAGCCTGGGATGTACCAGCCTGGGATGCAGGGGTCAGCCTGGGATGGAGAAAGCCTGGGCTATAGAGACCAGCTTGGGATGTAGGAACCAGTTTAGGATGCAGGAATCAGCCTGGGATGTGGGAATCAGCTTGGGATGTAGCCCAGGCTATTCATTTTATTTTTAAATGCTACTCCAAAAAAACAGAAACAAAAAAAAAAAAGAGCCCTTCTGGTAAAGCTCGGGAGCATGTACTGTGCTGGAGGATGGAGTGCGTTCACATGAGGAGGACGTGGTACATAGAGGATGCAGCCATCATACACAATCAGGCTGTCGCACAGCAAAAGCCAGAGAGCTCGAGGACCGGAGGGATAGCTCAGGGTGTATTTGGTCCCGGGTGATGAATGAGTGCCTGACCTCAGACCTGTTTCCGCACGCTGCTCATTCGCCCCTTTGCTACATGACGGTGCCAGCGGTGGGGTCGCCTGCGGGTAAGTGACAGCAGCGTTACCCTTGGGGCCGCGCTCACGGCACGTATAAGTTGGCACAGCCCGGTTGACTTCCCCGAGTTGTACCTGCTCATGGTGCCGGGCTTGCGTTCTGCATTATGTAAGTGTTCCTTCGGTGGTGTGATATTGCTATAATGCCTCCCATTTCCGCGGGAGCGGGGAGTCGAGGTGAAGGAATTGGTCGGTTTATTCAGCAAATGCATCTGTTGACACGTTTTAGCTGTGCGGATCGGCTCCTGTGATTGTCGCGAGCTGTAATGTTTGTTACCCACCGGTGAGCAAACTTGTAGGTAGCCATTGCTTGAAGCCTGATGTAATTCAACACGTTACGAGCCATCAGCTGCATGCCTTAGTGCTGGGATTGCTGACTTGAAGCATTGGACTCTGTGTGTCACCGGTGCATGCTCGGAGGGCCTCCTCGCCTCTCGAGTGCAGGGGCGCAGGCAGCCGGCTATCTCTGCTGCTGCAGTGTGTGGAGGGATGGTTTAGGTTTACGATGCTGCGCGTGGCACGCACGGAAAAGGCATCCCGGCTTACGGGAGAGGAGGTTAGACACGCTGATGAAACTTGCAGTGTGCAAACCAGAGTCAGGCATTTATTTTCCCCAGGAGTAAAGTACGGTGCGTTTCGACTCGAATGCATGCGAGACCTGGTCTGCGTTACGGATGAGGGGCTTGCAGATGTTGGTGATCGGGAAAGGAGGGAGCTTGCTTGTTCGTAGGGGAGCGTGCAGTACTCTCAACCTGGATACTCCTGGTTGCTTCTGCTTTTGAAATGGGGCTACCTCTCCCATCCGCCGTGGCTTAAACAAAGGAGAGCTCATTTTCAAACGCCCTCACTCTCACTCTGGGTCTGCTCCTGTTGAATTGCACCTCTGTATTAAGCTCTGTTGATTGCAGTGGGAGGACCGAGCCCCTTTCCAAGCCCCACGCCGGAATGACGAGGGAGGGGAAAGTTTTCCAAAATCACCCGAGTCTGTTTGCTCCAAGAGACTTGGCTGCGGTTTGGGGCAGAACCCCCTATTGCTCTAGGACTCTGTGAGCCTACCTACCTCTGTTTAAAAGATGGGACTGGTCAGGTTGTGAAAGTGCGCTCAGTCTGTGTTCAGCCGGGACCTAGTGAAAATGCTGTACTGATCGCACAGGCAGCGTAGGGCCCAGGGTCCAGCCTCAGCTTCAGCACAGCACCTCCCCTTCCCAAGCCCACTGTCTTTCCATCCTTGACCACTGCCCCGCATCACTGATTCCCTGTACCCTGGGCACCCTCTGCAACTCAGATCGCTCTCAGTCCTCACACCTCGAGTCTCCCAACATTTTCTGCCTAACACATCTACGACGTGGCCTTTGCTATCCATATACACAGCTCAAACTCTCCTCCTGTTTCTCATCCTGCAAAGATATTACATCCTCCTTTTCCACGGCCTTCCCAAAGACATCCCTCATGCATGCTCCCCCTCATTCACTGCTGCAATGATTATTTTCGAGCCTGTTGCTTTTCAGCCTCTTCTTTGCAGCCCTTCCCTGGCTCCCCCCTTCTCCCATCAAATGCAACCTCTGTGTATTCACAGCCCATGCCTTGCTTTACTTAGCATCTCTTCTCTGGTACTGAGATGGAAGAGTCCCTGACCTCAGGCCCCGTTGTCCAGCTGCATTTTCAGACTAGTGCCTTCATGTCACCCTTCAGGTGTGAGAGGACCTGCCCTTGCTCTCCTTTGCTGTGTGGCCTAGAAGTCACTTGACCGCAGGGAGGCTGAGACCATCGCCTCACTTACTGACCAGGCTCATCTGTGTGCGCTCTCCTGTTTGCCTGCTGGGCCTGTCCACTTTCTCTCATTGTACTGGAAGGCCTTTAAAGAGGGTGCACATTTTGTTGTTGTTGTTGTTGTTCTACGGTTAATACAGGGATAATCTAATGGGAAACTAGTCTAAGACTAGGGCTTTCTGCATGCCGTATTAATACACATAATACATAATAATACTGAAGTTAGTGGAAATGTCTTCTGATAACTTCATACACCGCTGTCGTATTGTTGGGCTGAGACTGTACCTCCCTTTGCATCTCGTAAAGGCCTGTGTGTGCACTGTCCACTTAAAATGCAAAACGTCCTGCAAACTCATCATGCACAATACATGAGGCAAACCTGCTTTCCTGTGATCCTACGCACCTGTGTTACTCTTGTCTTTCTTCAGTGCGGGTCTTTAAATAATTTGTTTTCCTTAGAGGTCCTCAGCTGCTCTAAATCAGCATTAACTCTTTGGATTTCAGTGGAGCTACAACAATTTATGTCAGCTGGGGGGGGTCTAGCCCTTCGTGTATTATAGTGCGATTGGAGCCCAGCAGCATGCAGTTTTACTTGGCTAAGACAGAGCTGGCTGAACCATGTTGTTTGTTCATATATATATATTTAATGCAAACTCATATTGCTTCTTTACAGTAAAGTTGAAATACAGTCATGAATGTTCCTATAGAGGTTGATTGACAGGTTAAGGGGAAAATGAAGTGGAAAGTACAGAAGTGAGCTGGTTGAGGTCAAACAGTAGGGAAGGGGCAGGGATAAATCTCCGGTCTTCCTGCCTGCTCCATCCTGTCCCTCACTGAATGACATTGCTCCTTGATGAGATGAGTGGTTGTGACTGACAGTAAAAGGCAGAGATTCCAGTTAGGCCCTGAAGGGTTGAAAAAAGAGGACTTTTCTCTTCCTGCAGTTGCTTAAGTTTAGTCAACTTATTTTCTGCAAAATATTCCTAAGGGAAAAAAAAAAAAGCCAAGTGCTACACATACTCCCACACTGTTTTAAGTGGTGTTTGACACTCAGCAGAAAAGTAAGTACTTAGAACATTTCTTTTCAGTGGTTTTTATTCTGCATTTGGGTTGCAACATCATGGCTCAACAAGCCAGTTCCATGTAGACACGGCATGCCGCGTTGTTTGATATGTCGAATCCCCTGTGTATCATACAAGACGACGGAGGGCATAACAGAGATTTGGAGAAGTGAACTCTTAGGTCATTTCTACCAGCCAGCAAGGCTGAGGGCTATCTCATTCGAGCGGGTATAAATGGTCTATATTGTTCCAGACATTCCTAACGCATTGTGTCTTAGGGTCATACCCTCCCCTTGTCTTGTTTGCTGCACAGTGAAGGAAAAGCGTAGCAAATCACTACAAATCCACCCTGAAAAGTCCAGCTGCTAACCTCCGCCTTCTGCATGGCATCGTGCAAACTGGACTAGAATAGGGAAGTGGCAGAATTGGCATGATGGGCCCATACAGAAACATCAGGTGTGGGGGAATGGCCTGTGGAAGAATGGGAAGAGTTGCCGAAAATGACTGCCTGTTGCGTGGGGCTGGGGGGGAGGGCAAATGTTTCTGACTCTGGGTTAAATTTTGCAAACTGTGGAAGTCGGCGGAGTGGCTTGAGAGCAGCAGCAGCATGCTTCTTGCTGAGATGAGCTTGTATAACCTACCTGCAGCCTTGGTTTTCTGGTCGTGGAGTAGCTCTGGGTCGGGGGGGGGCTTTGTAGCATGCTCGAAGAGGCTCAGCATCCCTTGCAATCACAGATTACAGACATGCCGTACGGATGCTACAATACATCTTTTTCACACTATCGCTGGCACACCATCCCTGTCTCCTGTCGATCTTTTCACTTTTCTCTGTTACTTCCATGCTCTCCCTCCAGCCCTGAATGGGAAACACACAGCCCTTAATGATCTGAGGTCAAAATACTGCTAAAGGGTTTTTTTGTTTGTTTTTTTTTTTTCCCCGTGTGCGTGAAAGTCAGCTATCTGGACAGAAAAGGAAGCACGTGCATAGTATTTATCCATCTCTGCAGATGCAGGCACACACTGTCTTTTATAACAACTTCTGTAATTAAGAGAGATAAATATCCTGCCTGCAGACATGGATAACAGGAGGCTCGGTATTCAGAAAGCTTACAAGCGACACTTGAACGGGAGCATAACTAGTGGGGCAAAAGCACCAGTTTAGTGGGGAGGAAAGATTGGTGGTGGCCGCCATGGGCATGGGTATGACAAAAGGCTGGTTACACCTCTACACCTCAAGGAAAGAGGTCCCAAATGAAAAGACTTGCCACGCTGCTCGAAGGCTGTGAGAAGAGAAGAGATGAAATGGCCACATCAAATTAGTACTGCGTGCTGCCGCTGAATACACAAAGGGAAGCCTTCAAAGAGGCGAACCTGTAAGCGAACGCTCATCCCTTTTCATTACTCACACAACCAGCGGGGAAGAATAGGCACGTATTATCCTAAGCGTCGGAAAGTTTGTCCCCTATTTCCGGGCCAGGAACGTGCATTACCCGATAGGCTTTCATTTTCCATCGTGTTTATGTTTTGCAAAGAGGCACGTTTTAAATCATTCAGCGAAGCTAAAAATAAGACCTGAATGTTGCATCCCATATGGCGACTGGATTTGGGACCTGATTAAGTATTCTGCGCAGACGACACAGCAGGCCGTTCAAATAGACGGGTGGACATATCTTGTCAGGCAAGAACGTCTCTCTCCTACCTTGCCCCTCTTATCTTTTCTAGCCACGTGCTAACAGCTAGCCAAAGGAAGAGATTAAGGATTGTTGTCTTTGGCGATGCTGTGTCGGAGCTGACCCTGACTTTGCCTAAGACTTCCTCTGGCTTGTGAAACAAATGTGGCTGGAAAGTGAGGGGGGAGAAAAAGAAAAAAAACAAACTTCAAAGAGCGGGGAAAAATGCATTTTTCCTGCTAGAAAAAAAAGCTAATTTAAGCTCTGAAAGAGAGACGGCCACTTGCTTTGCTATTCATAGGGCAGGCTTTTAATCACCCAACCCCCAAATCTGATGGTTAAGTTGAGGGGGTTTTTTGGGTGGGGGTGGGGGGAAGGAAGCTGTGGTCCCCATCGTGGACATTTTTGAATGCCGTTATTGTATCATATGGTTTAACCCTGTACAATTCTGGATATTGTGTGATAGAAACCAAAGCAGTCTCACCAGAGAACAGGAAAGGTATTATGTTGTGCTGCAGTGCTGTGCATTCCTAAGCAGCTGATGTTCTCTGCAACCACTAACTCCATGAGCCTTTACAGACACCAACTGAGGCTTCAAAACTTTAACTCTTAACTGAACCCACATTGCAAAGACGTCCTCCTGTCTCACTGCACCGTCCCACTAAGACAGCCGTAGTGCTGTGACATAGTGCAATGCCTTTCAACAAGGCCAATACGCTTCAAGAACGGCGAGGCGGAGACCTAAATGCAGTCCCTCAGCGGGTAATGAACATTTAAAGCAAATATGAAATATGAATTTTCATTTCTGCCTAGGAGAACTTTTACAATCCTTGCAATCTCCTATGCATGCTGAAAGGTGCTTGTGCCCAAAAGCTTGCAAATAAAGACGTGTTTTTGCAAGAATCGAGTTGGTTTAATACAAGTTATCACTTCTGCCACGAGTTTTGATTCCATTTAAAGCAATGGCTTTCAAAGCCTTGTCTTTTCTCAGCGTTACCAGAAGCTGCTGTTACACGTCATAGGTAACATGCATGGCATAGGTAACGCACGGCATCATGAGAAAAGTGCATCGGTTTTCTTAGATGTGGGATGGGGAAGGTGTCTGCTTGCTTTTCCTACTCAGCTGCATGGATCCTTATGTGAGCGTAGAAGGGACGGCACTGGGAGCATACAGTGGGTGGACCCAATGCATTACACTCATCCACAAATGCATAAGCAAGATTTAACCTGAATTAAAGGCATTTTCAGCGTGATTTGAAGTCCATTAGAGAGCCCAAATGCTTGTTGCATGTTGAAGGAAGACGGAAAGATTGTTTCCTAAAAATAGGACATCACCCTTGGCAGATGTGAGTGGTCCCACTGAAAGCTCGGGGCGTGTCTCTGTGCCGGGGCTCGGGATTTGCTCCTGAGTACGTACCCTGTTGTAGTCCTCTCCATGTCTTGCAAAAAAGGCAAAGATATCAGGAGTGGTGGGGACGTTTGGCAAGCTTGCCAGGGCAGTGGGCATGTAGCACTTGGCGTTTCTGTAAAGCCTTTGATAAAGCTGGCAATTGAAAGCAGGCTCATGTCTGAGAAGTATTAACGGAGGTGACGGAGCTGAACAAAAAAGCAGGCCGGCCCCTCTGCCTGCGTTGCTTTATGCAGACCTCCAGTGGTTCCTGCAACCGGAGGAGCCAGCCCACCGCCTGCCGCTGGCTCCGCACGAGAAGGTGACCACTCCAAAACGAGCATCCTGACCTTTCAAAAGTTTCCTGCCTACTGTACCGTGTGGCTTATTAGCACATCATTTGCATCTCCATAGAAGGAAACAGTCGATGCTCTTCATACGCCGGGTCAACGTGCTTCCTTTGAATCAGAGCTGGGGGAATTGAGAGAAGGGCTGATGGCGAGGCGAAATAAATGAAGCTCTCTCAGCTCACAAGACCTAAATCCAGTTTAATTAGAGGCATTGGGGCGGGGGGCGGGATAGCTCATTCAGCATCTCGCATCGTCCTCCCATTCTGTGGCAGCTCGTCTGCTGGGAGGTGGGACCTCCAACTCAGCCCCCCGCCACGCGATGCTCCTATGGAAAGTGTAGGGGGGATGTGAAAGGTCCTTGTAAGCAGGGTGGGAGGACTTGGCTTGCCTGGATTCGGCTGCCTCGTGAGCTCTTCATCATAGTTTTCAGCTGTAACGGCCTGTAGGCTGCTGCCATTGCAACCATTACCCTCCATATCTATATGTTTCTCTCCAGTGCAGTCCTTTAATGTTTCACCCGTTATCTGAGGCTTAACGGGGCCGGACGGTGAGCCGAGCAGGACTTCTGAAGTTCTTCCAGCAGGAAATGCTGGGCTATCTCCTGCCTCTGACGAGGTACCAGAGGGGACGATTAGTATAGATTGTCATAGATGGGGGAAACGGGCTGTTTTCAGATGCCTTTGTAGATTGGCAACACTGCTCAGTTCCCCAGGGAAGATGCAAAGAGTGGGTGGGTGCAAGGAAGCCAGATGTACAGGTCCGAACACTGACTTGCTAGCAAGCCGGTGGAGGACACGGGCTCTGGCTGTGCATTTTGGCCATGCCTTTTTGCATGAGAAGTGGCAGGACTCTGGCCATCGAGTCTCAGCCACTGTGAACACCACTTTGGCATTATGGAGAGATCCTATCCGCTTTGCTCCTGGCTTCCCAAAGCCCCTCCACAAGCCCCAGAAACAACAGGAACTCAGCCGGACACGAAATTCCTGCCCTACTTAGTGCCTGTCCCTTGGGGATCAACTGCTCCAGGTCCTTGCATCAATCCTCGGGCCTCTGCTTCATTTCTGGTCACTTGTGACACAGTTGTGGTGCAAGGGATTTCCTCTAGGTGCGTAGGTCTCTGGGAACGGGGGGGCTTGGACACCTCCGCAGGACCAGAGACGGGGTCGAAACGATGCCGTCCCTATTCCAGCACGGACCCTAGGACCTGTCAGGTGCAGGAAAGGGATGAAGTGCAGAAGAAGCATTTGAATCCTTTTTTCTTTTCAAGGAAGAGGAACCCCTGATGAGGTCCCCTTGTTCCCCTGGGTCTCCAGGCCATTAGCTACGCCCCTATAAATGTCTTCTCAGCATGGCAAATCTTCAAAAGCACTAATGACAGCAGGTGCCTATTAGCTCCCAGGGACTTCCAGTGGGAGACAGGCACACACGCAACACTCCTGCTTTTGAAGATTTCCCCCAGCGCTGCCCAACGTCGAAAATGCACAAACGGGAACTGCCGGGAAAGCCTCTCTCCTCTGTCTTTTCCAGCTCTCCTTATTCTCCGGCAATAAAAGTAGCAATTGCAGGTACGCTTTTTTTCTCAGGGTGTCAATTAAGCTGACAATGTCCTTTTAAAGCCTTATTGTGTTGTAAATGTTGTAATGCCCAGCACTTCCCAGGCCTCGGCGGGGAATATGCAGTAAATGGTCATTAGCGTGCACATTCTCAATGGCCTCGGTGGTTCACTGGGCACACAGGACTACGTGAACTTTCTCGCCACGATCTGTATTATTATTGTGACAGGTACAGATTTGAACGTGCCAAGTAACAATTTCCTCTGCCTGTTGCCTTTCACGAAGGGCGAGTAGGTGTCTATTTAAAAAATAAAAAAAAAATGAGGACTTGGAGTGATCGGGAGTTGTTTACGCTGCGAATGAGGCAGCCTTCCCTTCATGCAAAACACCAGCGAGCGCCTTTGTGCTCCCGCTTTAGTCCTCAGCATCCAGGTGTCCACAACATCACCTCTTTTCTGGTCCTTACCAGTCATACCGAGTGTAGCCAGGGCTCTCCCACCAGCAGAAATCAGTCCCAGGGCTTTGGGGGGCTTCGAATGGGCAGTTTTGGGCAGGTGGTTTGCATTTTCTATTAGTCACAAATGCTTTTTGCACACATTCGTGTTAATGCTTGTGTCCCGCAATAGGGCTCTCTCTCCTGCTTCACATTCAGAGCTGCAGCTACGAAGAGCCGGGCTCCTCCATTCAGTCACTGCAAGAAAGTTTCGGGGCCTCTGGCAGGCCGGGGCCCGCGGGAAGCATCTGTGGGTGGCACTGGCGAACGCTGACTGCCGGTCGCACCATTTCACTTTGGTCCCTCCTTTGGGTGTATCCTTACCGATCTCCTTTTCAAACAACGCAGGGAGAAGGCTGCATTATTTTGTGCCCTCTCCATAAGCACTATGAATATTACCATGGATGCAATCGGAGGGAACGGCGAGCATGTGCTCTTTTCGAGTTGTGTTGCTTTTGATTTTATTTTGGCACTGGGTTTGTACAGCCTTTCGTTGCCCATTCGCAGACTTGGAGGGCCGCTTCGGGTGTCGAATCCTGGCAAACGCCTACAAGTTTCACATCAATGACAAATGCAGTTGCAGCCTAGCATTCAAGCGTCCCACCCTAGTGCCTCTTGCACCACGCGGACAAGGGTGTGCAGGCAAGCCCTGGCATTATATTTTCAGCCCAGTGCAAAACATACATCTTTATTTTTGCAGCTCGCTGTTAACGTAGGCTAACCCAAAGCCTGTGCTAATCAGTGATGAGTAGTGGGCCGTGATGCAGGGCACTGCTCAGTGAACTGAGTGAAGTTGATTTGGCTACAAGAATGATTTGTGGTTTGGAAAATATGCCTTGCAGGCAGAGACTGAAGGAGCTCCATCTGTTTAGTTTATCCAAGAGATGGAAAAGAGCTGATATTATAACTACCTACAGGGGAGTGCCATTTCTGGTCGGAGGGGGCTCTTTAGCCTTGCAGTCAGAGGTGCCCGGAGACCCATGATATGGGATTTGGTCTGTAGAGTTCAAACTGGACATGTGATGGCTATATGTATAGGTTTATAACTACATCTGTATAGGTGTATAACTACATATAATATATATATGTGTGTGTGTGTGTGTGTGTGTGTATATGTGTGTGTGTGTGTATGTGTGTGTGTGTATATTTATGCATATATGTGTATGTATATCTGTATATGTCCATATATATAACTGGAGCTGTGATGGATATATATATATATATAACTATATATAGAGAGAGTTGGGGGTGGTCCTGCTTTGAGCAGGGGGTTGGACTAGATGTGACCTCCTGAGGACCCTTCAACCCTCATTTTCTGTGATTCTGTGATATGCTTAATGGTCCAGGTAATTGGCAATTGGAAGAGCATAGCAAGGGAAGTGCCGGGTTCCCTGACACTCTCAGGAAGAACAATTCCACTTTACGTTAGAAGACGCCCGGGCTCACCTGTGAATTGTTAAGCTCACAACAGGCAGGGGTCACTGGGGGAAATCTTTGGCAAGATCCCAGTCACTTCTAGCCATAAAAATAGATTTGCTGCTTCCTGGAGTTGAGTGTTGCTTTAACAAAAGGATCGGAGTAATGTTAGTCACTTAGCAAGTACTCTGGACTTGTTCAGTTGTAACCAGTGTTTGATTCTTAAAACCCTATATGTGAATAGAGAATGCAACACTGAATGTGCCTATAGAGAGCAATCTCTTTAAGAAAGCGCGGATATAATGAGTCTGCCTGTGATAGCAGAGCGCTGGACTCTTACCTAGTGGGTCCTTTTTGGTCCTGTGCTTTGTGTACTGCAGGGGTTTATCCATTCGTTTCCTAACACTGTCACTGTGTGGGCAATATTTCAGGTTTCCTTGAATGCAAATAGGTTTTTGGGTTGAGGGGACAATCGGTTTCAGTGTCTTGTTCTGCGTATTCTGCATGTTGTAAACCTCTGGCTGCCACCCTAGGAAATGGAAACCAACCAGGAGCAAATGTGCGATCCAAACAGCCCAATTCAAATGTTCCTGTCCTGGCATCGGATCCAGTGTCAGGTTGGTCTATGCAAGCTGACCAGCCTTTCAAAAGCAATTTTGGGGCCAACTTTTGGGGTGACTCATTGGGGTGAAACAGTCATGGGGAGATGCATGGGTGCCGCTCTTGCTGGGTCTTACGTATGGTGCTGCTGGAGTAGCGGAGGTAGTGAAGGCTTGTAAAAGGTTTGCAGTTGTCTGGTTTCCACTGATTTCAACCGGGGTCAAGTGCCCAAATATCTTTTGAGGATCTGAGATTGCTGCAGTTTTTAGGATGTTTCCATCTGCTCTGAAAGAAAAGAATAAAAACAGGGTGGTAGGGGCTGCAGTTTCATTTTTCTCCTTATTCTCCAGCCTATTCATCACACAAACCTTTGTTCTCTTGGACCACGTATCAGTGGCAAACACAAAGTAAATTGTGTCCTGGACAAGCTTCTTGTAATTGTATATAAACACATTTTCATTGACAAAAGGAAATGCTGGGCTATCTCCTGCCTCTGATGAGACGTTCTCCTGGCATCTCTCTCTTGCAAAGGCTAGTTTGAAAAGAGGAGATGGGGGGCAGGGGGAAAGGTATTGAAGTGGAGGCCTGACTCAGCCTTAGAAAAAATCCCAAATATTGAATTATGAAGTTGTAGCAGTAGATTCAATTTAAAAGCCAGAGGCAGACTGGAATAAAAATCTGAAAAACCCCTAGTGATGGTCAGCCAGAAGGTCCTAGAGATACACCATAGGTCCCCATCAGGATGGGGTCTTGGTTGGAAAACTAAGAGAATAGACTATAGCACGTTCAGTCTTTTGCATGTCTTGCAACTTTGGGGGTTTGTCTGCATGGGAGGCTCGAGTCCTCTTCACTGCTCTGAAACCAAACCTTTATGCATGAGCCCCAGACTTCTGCCTCCTTTTTCCCTCTAGGATGTAGATTAGAGAACAACTTTCTTACTAAGATGGGCTCTTACCCATCCACTTAAAAGATACCCTGTAGCTAAACCCCAGGTTAGTGTGCTTGGCCTTTGATACTTCCCAGGCCTGTCTACATGTCCTCATTTACTGCACATTAATATAGGTTACTGCGCAGTAACTGGAAATCACTGCTCAATACGGGCGCACATCTACATGCACGGTATGGACATGCACAGTAACTATGGTGACTTATGCCAACTTGGGTGTAAATTTTATACTTGCATCATGCAGGTATCAAATTTATGCGTGATTGGTTACTGTGTAGTAGTCATGTAGACATTGTACTGTGCCTTATTTGACAAAGTACTGACTTAGAGTTAGTCCCAAATCAGTCCACACACAGCGTTACTGCGCTTTAATGCCTGCACATGTAGACACCGGCCTAAAAACCACAGTAACTTACCGCGCAGTAAATGAATGTGTAGATCCCCCAGTTCCCCAGATGCACGTGTCCTGGCTTGTCTCTTTGCTTTTTAATAGCCTATAGCTATGCTTCACCAGTAACTCACTAGTTGGCAATTTAACTTGCCCCAAAGAAAGGAGGATGTAGATGCTCAGAGCTGGGATTAGAGGTGCAGCGAACCTCGGCGTGCGTTTCTCAGCCTAGGCTGCTCTCTCTGTGATGCTGCCACGCCAGCAGACTTCAACTCATGATAACGCTGCAGCATTGCCCTGGACAGCCAGAATGATAAATAGCAATCAGACAGTCCCTTGGGGACTGTAGCACGTGTCCTCCGGGTAGCATGCTCTCTGGCTGGGCATCCGAGGAGGTTTATTCTGCTCAGGGCAAGCCTCTCTGTCCTAGTTGGCATCCGGTTAATGTTCACCCCAATCCTACCCACTCCGGAGAGGCAGTGTGTTGAGAAGCTTTTGTTGGGAAATTATTCATCCCCGTTGCTGGGATTGCTAAGCGAGACTCACATCCAGCAGCTGTCTCTACCTTGCAAAGTCCTCTCCGCTTATTAATAGTTTGTTCCGTCTTCTTTGCGTGAGTGGTTGGATGAATACATAAAATCCCACCCTTCACCTGGAAAAGTCCCTGGCTTTTCCTGTCAAGGATCTCCAGCTGATTTACTTCTTCTAAAGCTTCCCCTGGATAAAACAGACCTATGACCTGATTGATCTCACACCTTTCCCTCACGTTTTTTTAATTTATTTTTTTAAACATGCAACACATTTTCCTACCCTTACCTATGGGGCTGGCAAAACAGCCAGGTGCAACTTCTAGGATGGCCTGTGTGTGGCGATAACAGCAGAGTAAGGTGATAAAAGCCTTGCTCTCGCACAGAAAAGAAAGTGTGTAGGGGGAGATACTGTCTTTCTCTGTACAGCTAGGAAATAACACGTCCTTTCATCTCCTGGCAGGGCTGCCCATCTCTGCAGCACCAAAGCATCCACTCCCACGTCTTGGGCACAGGACCTGGGGGAAGAAAAGGCTTAGAGGCAAGGACTTGCTGTATGAAATGCATCGTGGTTTTGGGCACAGGCCTAGTGGGACTGTTGGAGTGGCCGCTCTTCGGTGGCCACCAGACCTCAGCCCCCAGCTACTGCCCAGGGACTCTCCTCCATGCTGCTGCGTATTGCACCCAGTGTGCACCCCATAGACAAATCTGGGCTTGGGATGAGTATGAAACCACTTGGATCTGGAAGGGACAGCTGTTTGCAATTCCTTCTGTGGCTATGGAAGCTCCTACACCTGCTTTCAGGGCACAAGCAGAATGAGTGAATCTCTCACTGCCATTTCCATAAACAATTCACCATTCCCATTGACAGATTTGCCTTTTTTTTTTTTCTTTTTTTTTGGCCCTCGTTCACTTTTTCACTGCTACCTTTTTTGTTGTTTTTTTTTTCAAAGCGGCAAGCTGTTCTTAAAAGCTTGGCAAATAGTTGGATTGGCTGTGCACTATAATGCTGCATGAGTGCTTGGGAGAAAAGGCAGACGCACAGAGTCTTGTCTGTTGAAGGGTCCAGCCCTTTTCCCCCACAAGCAGTGGCAGATGCTGCCGCACTGCATGGCAATGCATTCCCCTTAGGACTGTCCTTTTTGGGGGCAAGGCGTGGGTGCACAAAGCATCCTTCGTTTCCTCGGCTCACCTGGGCCCAGCTTGCCGGTACATCGTGCTCAGGTGTTTGTGACCCTGGCTGTGACCAAGGCCAAGACAACTGCAGCATGAGATCTGCTGCGGGCAGTGTTACTCTTGTGCTCCTCATGGCAGGTGAGGTCTGAGCATATGAGCCATCAGAAGAGCAATTTCAGGAAGCCCATTCTCTGGAAGCCAGCAATGATCGGTCTAGTGGTAAATGCCTCACAAACCTCCATCCATCACTGCAGGCTTGCCAGCATGCATCTAGTTAGCTGGGGTCCTATCCCAGTGGAAGGCAGCCGGCTTTCAAATGGCAATAGCCCACTTCTGGATGCCTTATCATGGACATGCCTTAGCAATGGATGTTTGGACTAAGTGCTGCAAACGTCTACTTTCTCATGCCAAACTTTTGGGGCACTGCTGGTCCTCCTCGACCATGTGAGATGTTGGAAGAGGTGGGGAATCTGCAGTGATGGGCAGCTAGCGGTGCCTCTGCCTTGCTAGATCCCCACCAAGTAGTTAGTCCCCTCAGGATGCACTTTGGGACAAGAATTACTGCTCCAGCATCTGGATCTTCTTCACGCGTCCTGCTGCAGTAATAGCAGAGCCTCAAAAGCCGCAAAAGCAAGCAACTTCCCCCTCCTCCCAGGACTGAGTGGAGGGCTTCTTGCTGGCTTGATGAGAGCATGCCAATCTGCTGTGCCCGGTGCAGCGTGTTGGCAAGCGAACAACCCTTCTGCACAGCATCCCAAACAAAAGCAGACATGCATTTCCTCAGTGCTGCTTAAGAGCCAGGTTTGAAAGCAGTCATGGAAACAAGGTGCTAGGGATCCTGTGATACAACCGCAGAAATCCTAGCATCATGCCCAGGGAACTGAAGCATGAGTGTGGGCAGAGAAATGAGTCATTTGCCAGTCTGCACTGTGGATGCTGGCAGGAAGGGTTGAGAAGCACAGGAGCCCTGATCCGGGTGCAAGTGGTGGGCTAGGCACACCTTTGCTGGTTGGGTGCATACCTGGAGGCTGGTAGCACTGCTAAGTTCAAACGGGGTATGACAGACCATGCAGTCACGTGCTGGCGTACCGTGATGAGCCCTGCTTCTCCTGAGCTGGACTCCCTGGAGCCCCTAAGATGGGACGACGATTCAGTGGAGGTCCATGAGAGGTGGGGGACTCCTGCCCATTCATATATGGGGTTGGCTGGGGCCCCACACTATTTTGCCCTGACCTAGTGCTTTTCAGTCCTGCTGTGGACGGGCTCAGGGTTGACCCCATAGCCGGTGCATCCAAAAAGCCTGCTGATGCGCTTCTGAGACTGGACAATTCTGCGGGGGGATGCTTGCAGGCAGATGTGAGACGGCACATCTGCCGCGCTGTGCCATTTGTCCCCGCTTTGAACATTCACGTGGCTCTCGCTCAGCCCTCTGCACGAAGCCTCCATCGTTAGGCAGGCCTGTTCGCCTGTGGTCCGGTGCAGAAGAGAGTCATGCGTTCAAAGCCTGTCAGCGTTTGACAGCAACCATTAATGACAAGGCTTGAAAGTCACTAAGTGAATCAGAATTGTCATCTCGTCTCTTCAGACGATTGTGGCCTGGTGTTTGGGTCCCTTTTTGTCCCTAGGCTAAGCCGTGTACTGTACAGGCGCTAGTGCTGTTTGTGGGTTAATACAACAAAGGCCAGATGTTTTTGTGTGTGTGTATGTATATGTGTGTGTGTGTGTGTGTGTATATATATATATATATATACACACACACATACATACATACATATATCTACATAGATAAACAATACATATGCTGCATATATCTATATCTATATATCTATATCTATTTTGTCCTGATTTCTGGGTCAGGACAAAATAGTGTGAGGCCACAGTAAACCCCAAATATGAATGGGCAGGATTCCCCCACCTTTCATGGACCTCTATAGATGTAGATCTATAGATATAGATATATGCAGCATATGTATTACTTATTGAGTTTTCAAGACTACTTTAACTTCTTAAAGCTTTTTTGAAATCCTAGACTTTTATTTCTGTCTACCTAAAGGGAAGGGATGATCTGGGTGGCAGAAACCTGAAGCCAGCTGCCTTGATATGCGGTACCAGCGTCAAGGATGAGGGGTGGAATTGTAATTTGACACAGGTAGAATTGACTCCCCTCCTCAAGAATAATGACACACAAAAATAGGCGCCCTAAGTCTGCAAGAGGCTTTAAAGGCAGCACCATAGGCGCACGCTTGATATCGCTCGGGCTTTTTATTCTTCGCGTGGCTTCACTGACTAATGCTGGCTTGTGGCCAGTGGATTTATGAGATATGGATCAAAGAGGCAAGGAGATAAAAGACTTCTACTGATTCTATAGACTAATAGTCCTAGCACCATTTTAGGGGTGTGTGCTATGACACTGAATTCAAACCTAAAAATCAATAAAACCTGTGTCTACTTCATCTGCATTCAAGGCAGGAAATATTTTACTGCACAGTGGTTTGCTACATGCTCTTTGCAGATATGCACAGTAGCTGTTGCTGTTAATACCTCGTTTCATATTCCAAGTTCTTATCTCATGTCTTAAACTCAAGTTAAACCTTTTGGTCCATGGCAGTCCCTCCCTCTCATGCAGCCAAGGAGGAAGCTTGTAAAATATGTTGATTTAGGGATGTCTTGAAAATTGACTCCTACCTGTCTCTGCCAGCTGTGGGTCAACCCCTCAGCTGGGATCAATTAGTACAGCTCCACGGAGGTCAGTGGAGCTACAAGGAATGGCACCTGCTGGGACTTTGGCCCCATATTTTCATGTTAAGCCTTTTTTTTTTACTCTGTTCATTTTGGCTATTTAAAAAAAAATCTTTTGGAGCAGCAGAGGACTGACAGGTTTCCAGGTTACTTCTGCCATCTGTCAAGTCTCTACGCTCTGGTACTTGGCTTGTGTTTCCCAGTGGGGATTTGTGCCTGAGCTATTTCCCCCTCTCTTTTTGCATTCATCTTTGCCTACTCTAGATTCGTAACTCTACCTTGACACACTTATACAATAACCTACTTCTGGTGAGTCATTAAGCATACAGATGGCTCTGCAGATCTCTTCAGTACTGCGCGGCCACCGGCACGGCTCGCCAGGCATGTTTTCGATGGTCTCGATACCTGGAATCGTTGTCGTTGACTGGTTAAACGTTTCTATGCGAGTTGTCCTTATATCAGGCTCTTGCCAGTGACTGGCTGGCTGTGAAGCATCATTAGCATTCAACAGGAATATGAGGCGCTTGGCCATCTAGGCTAGAGGAATGCATGGGGAACGTGCATTAATATGCTACAGCGCAATGCGGAGGGGTTTAGTACGCTCGCTCTCTGCCCTGCGGGAAGATGAGGCCCTTTTTCCGCCCTCCGATACACGTAGCTGGCGTCAGGTAATGCAATGAGGAATAAAGGGGAAGCTCTTTGCGATTTTTGCTCCATCCTTGCAAACTGAGCACCACCTTATTTTGGTGTCTCTCTGCCCACCCCTGCGAGTGTGGTACAGGTGAGATGAGGACTCGGGCGGCGAATGAAGTTGGCACTTCTCAGAGCAGACATTGACTCGTTGAGGTCCTTAGGATTGCTTGCATGAATAAGTGCTTACCTGCGTGAATAAGGGAGGCCTGGTGTTGGCTGGGCTGCCGATTCCCTGAAGGCTAGAAAATGAACTTGGCAGGGTCTCTTTTCTGTGGACTGTGGGGCTCCACAAGCAACGGCAGTTCAATTAGGCTGCTTGTGAATGCACTTCAGTATTACGGCTGCCGAAACGAATGCCAGCTATTGAAGTACGGTTGATAGGAGTAAAAAAAACGAAGAGGAATGGAATGACTGGCTATCTGTAATTAGATTAACCCCACGGTTTGGGGGAAGATGCGCCGATCGGCTGCACTGATTAAATAAAAAGTCATCGAGAGGACGTTTATAGCGACAATGAATACACATTATGCAACCTCTGCAGCCTTCAGGGTCCCTTATCTTGTAAATCTGACACCCTTTATTAGCACTTCTTGAGGAAAAATAACTTGCCCTGTCAACAATGCTATCTATCTTTAATGAAAATAGGGACTAGAGAGCTAATAACTCATGAATCTCATGTTTGATGGTGGTGCCTTTTCGTGCCATTTCGCCCGGACCATTGGGCATTCGTTACTAAAATGTCCCAGTTTTTTCCCTTATCTAAAACCTTGAAGGTCAAAGCGGTTTAGGACCCAAGGGCCCAGATGATGAATTAGAAAGGAAATGAAGTTTCCTTGTGAAAGAAGCTGAACAAAAAAAAAAAATGGGACTATATTAGAATGAATGCTGAGCTGCCTACTTAATTAATAGCTGTTTATCTGAGGGCGGAGTCGCTGCACTGCCCTTGCTCTTTTTGGTGAGACATTGATGAAGTATAACGTGAGCAAGGCAGGGTTGAAAGCGCCGTGTCTACCTGGGGTCAAACCTACCAAGCGGGGCAAGTTTTGCCGAGTATAAAGTTGCGGTCTTGCAATCGTTCGAGCCGTTCTCCGGGCTCTGTGAGCATTGCGATTCACTCCCGCAAGAAGAAACTGTAAAAAGGCAGCGGAGGGGAAGCGTCCTGCTCTCACAGTGGGCTCCCTGGCTGCATCCCTGCAGCTGGAGTCCAAAGAAATGCTGATTTAAATTGCAAGCCAGAGCCGCTCGCCTCCTCCTTTCCCCAATCAGTGGTAAATAGTGCAGAAGAGAACTGGCAAGCCAGTCGCATGCCAGCCACCAGCTTCCCCCAAATCTAGCACAGCCTCATTTGTTTCCCCCCCTCCTCCCAACAACACATGACACCTTGGGAAAGAGCCTGCTAGTACATCAGTCAATTGTGGAAGCCTTTTGCAAGGAGCACGTTCGCAGGCCGGGCGCCGTAATTTATTCTGAGCCTTGCTTAAAGCACAAGCAAGAGCACAGTTCTTCTGCCTTCCCACAGTGGCTGCGAACAGCGCAGGGATGAATTGGCAGATCTGGCTTGTTCTAGCTCCAGTCCTCCTGATGAAGCAGTTCCTCTCCTTTCTCCTTTGCAATTACTCATTGAATAGAGAGAGGGACACAGTGGAAGGGGGAGCAAAAAGGGGGGGACGGCTACTTTATTAAGCGGACAATGTCCGTGAATTAAAACGGAGGATAGGATAGGCCCCAGCATCCTTCATTCGTTCTGCGAGCTTTTAACAAAACTCCATCGAGCCACCAGGTAATAGGCCCATAGGGACGTCGCTAGACTTGTGACCACCGGCCTGATTCATTGCTCTTGTTACTCCATTTTCTGATTGCGATGCTGTATTGAAATCCAGGGAGAGAAGGAAAAAAGCACTGCTACTTTAAGGACAGTACAGGGAACGGGTGTGATTTGAAATCGGAGGATTTGGACCTCATGCTGGGCAAACAGCGGATGTTATAGTTTACTGGCCATTTCAAAAAGCCGAGGAAAGCGTTTTCAGAATGGTTTGACCAAACAAAATGTGTTATTTTTTGACCATTTAAAAAAAATAAAAAATAAAGAAGATTTCTTCCCCCCAAGTCAGTCTAATTGAAATGTTGTATTTAGAACATGCTGAAACATTTCCATTTCGGGGAGGGGGGCGGTTATTGTTTAAACAAGGAATTTGGCTAAGTTGGCACTAATCCAAATCCAAAGTTTTGAAATTGGTGAATCTACCTGTTTGGGTTTTTTTTTCCTTGCAAAAAACCCACCTAATTACAGTGATTAAACCAACGTAACAGAGCTCAGGGGCCGCGCCCAAATGAGTGTGGACATCTGGTATGCGGCGCCGTAGACCCGCCTGCAGCACCGCACACGTCACACACGCAGGCGTTCCCCACACTGCTAATTTGCAGTGCGGGAGGTTTTTTAAAGCTTGCATAAGAAGCTTTATGAGACATCCTGGGGTCAAAAACCCTCATGCCTTACAAAAGCGAGGCAGTGCACATGGCAGCAGTGTGTGCACCGGAAATTAGAGCCTGGACAGCCCGAGCCACGCTCTGTTTGCCAGCCAGGCTCCTTGCTGCCAGACAGCCGCGGTTACAGCTCTCGGAGGCCCTCAGGACCCCAGGTGAGGCTGCCGGGGCTAGTCCAGATGCTGGCCTCAGCCTCCCCCACCCCGCCCAGGGCAACATGCCGTGCACCAGAACATATGCGTGTGGGCAGTTCCCGAGGACAAGCGGCAGTGGCACATATTGTGCATATTGTGCCGCTGCTCTTTGTCCCTGGGGAAACGTATGCTCCTGCTCATGGGGAGGCCCAGGGGCTCCTGTACACAAGCAGCAAGGCTGCTCCAATGTGGTGTAATTACAGCGTGTTAGGACGGGCTCAATTAATCGAGTCTGCTGGAACATGGTAATTATCGCACTCTAGCAGACTCCAGCATCTCGTGTATCAGTGCAGCTTTTGAAGCTGCTCTAATTAAAGCATCAACCCTTCCCTCCCCGAGCAGAGATTCACAGAAGTTGAGGGCTGGAAGGGACCTTGTGCGATCATCGGGTCCAGCCGCCTGCTCTGGGCTCAAAAGACTTTTTTTTTTTTAAATCCACTCTTTACCCACCCTACAGTTCAACATAGGATGAAATACTCGCTTCCATCTTGACAAAACCCTACCCTAGCTGGAGAGACTCGCTAAGAAAATTAGATCAATACTTGCAGCCCAGGATCTAAAATAGCGTAATTAAGTAAAAGTTGCACCATAAAATGTTGTGGATTTTACTGATACAAGGTGCCAGGTGCCGGCCAATGGGTGCCAACATAACTTTCTACATGAAGTCACTATGAGTGATTCAGCTCTATTGACTCTCAGTTCTCTCTGCCCATCAGGGATAGAAACTGGTGCCAATACGTTGCTTTTCTCCAAGAGCTTGAAGAATACACATGGGCTATGTACAGACAGTCAAAAAGCCTGAGGATGAATCAATTCAGTCTTTGCAGGTTAGTCTAAGCTGCGGAGATTAAACTGAGAAACAACTGGACACGCATTCACTTTTGATTCAGGAAATGGCGCCACGTGTATACATGGCCAGGGCGTCTTTCCCAAATCTGTTTGACAAACGTCCAGAGCACGTTGCTAAATCCAATCGGTGCAATAACATAAGGAACATTAGACTTGCATTTTTCAGTGACAGCTTTTGAGGCTGTATTGATGCATGCCCTTTATGCTTCTTTAAGCGTCAGTGATCTGAAATATATAATTTTGAATAAATGAAATAATCTTCCCTGATTCTCCAGTTCTGTCCCACCGACACCCACTGAAGCCAAAAGGGCCTTATCTGGTTTCTGGTTGTACTGTAACTATGTTAATTAATTACCAGTTAATCTGCTAATGTAGATTTGGGGTGAAAAAAAAAATGAAGTGTTTAAGATTATAGTATTCATGAGCTGGAATGGCTTTTCCCGCACCCAGAAACAGGATACGATCAAAGGGGTTACGACATATATAAATGATCCTCTTCCTTATTGTAGGTCTGCTTCAAATTAAGCCAGTGGGAAAACTTCTACTGACTGCAGTAAGTGAATTGAAGGGGCCTACATTTTGACCAACTACTTATTTACATGCAAATCAAGTCACGAGTTTATGATCTCTTGTTCATCAGATCAGAGAGGAGTTTTTTTATATTTTTCCCCCCAGACATAAGCTCAAAACACAGAGATGTCCCTTCAGCTGCTCACATCTTCTAATTAATGTAATTAATGACTTGTATTTTCACTTATAAAAAATGGGCCTATTTTAACCCTGGGCACCTGTACATAAATGACAAATTACAATTGAGCATAAATGATTTCATAAAAATATACTCTGATGTCCTACAGTCACTCCATGTTAACACAGCCCCATGTGCTTGACAGATCTATCAAAGGTATTAAAACTAATTCCCCACAGTGAAGGACACTGGATGAAATACTTGACCATCTGAAGTCCCAGGGGAGTTCTGCCACTGGTTTTCAATAGGGAATGGATTTTTTTTTTTCCAAGGGTCCTTGGAAAATGTGCTCTCTGGTGAAGCTTTACAAGATAGATTAAAAAAGCAAAACACTAATGCATTTCTTATGCAAGCTTTAAAAAAGGAAACGGGGTAGAACTGGGGTGGCCAACCTATGATGCACACACAAAAGATCAGGGAGGGGACAGAAAGTACAGCAGCAGATAGGCAAGGAGCAGAAAGCAGAGCATCAGATCAGTCTGGGAGCATGGGGTGTGGAGCAGAAAGCTGAGCAGCAGATTGGGTAAGTGACAGGGATCAGAGCAGTGCTCAGGGAGGGCGTGGGATTAATTTGTGGTACATTGGCCAAAAAGATTAATGTAGAAGAACATCAGGATGTTGAGGCATCAGCCAAAGAGTTACCAAAAAATGCATTTGGCAACAGAATGGTTGCAAATCATTTTCCTCTTCTGTTTATCTGCCAGGGCCTGAATTCTTCATTTCTCTTCGTGCAACACTTGCGCCCCCCCGGTGCTACAGAAAGGATGTGGACACACTAGAGAGAGTCCAGTGGAGGGCAATGAAAATGGTTGTGGGGCTGGGGGACAGGACTGGTGAGGAGAGGCTGAGGGAACCGGGCTGATTGAGTCAGGAGAAGGGAAGACCGAGCGGGATTGAATAGCAGCCTTCACCTCCCTGCAGGGGGGCTGCAAAGAGGACGGAGCTGGGCTGTTCTCAGTGGGGGCAGATGGCAGGACAAGGAGCAATGGGCTTAAGTTGCAGCAAGGGAAGTTGAGGTTGGATATTAAAAAAAAAAAAATCTTGCTGACTAGGAGGGTAGTAAAGCACAGGAATAGGTGACCCAGAGAGGTGGTGGAGGTATTGTTAAGAGCTTCAGGACAGACCCAGACCACTGCCTGATATGCTACTACTGGTCTGTGATGGGGGAGTGGTGGCAGTGTTAATTGTCACACCCCTAATGCCAAATTTCTGGACCTATGGGGATCTCTGTGGGCTGGGTAATGTGGCTCTGCATGCTGGATTATGCCAGCATATGGTTGTATCCAGGCATGTGGGGTGGACCCAGGGGATCCAGCCCCTGCCTGACTCCATGCCACTCATCTGGTCCTTGGGCCTGGAAGATGGGGTGCCACCTGTCTAAGGTTTTCTGTTGCTTCCAAAACCCTTGATATTTTGGGCAGATGCATCGTGTTATGCATCCTTAAGGAATTGGACAGTGCAAGCTTTAGGCCAGGTTTCAGTAAAAGAGCAAGGGTCCTGTGATACCTTGTTCTCCACGAGCTGGAAGTGTAACTTCCTTTATTCAAATAGGCCTTTAGTTGCCTGCAGCCAGCTTTATCCTAGCTAGCAGCAAAGGGGAGAGGAATATGCATCAGCAAAAGGGAGGGGGAATAGTAAGAATAGTAAAAGCATTGTTTTAATACAGAAATGAAGGAGTTAACAAGTAGGGTAAGGGAAAATAGTCTAGATCACACTACTGTAAAATGGGTGCATATCCAGGTTGATAACCAGGCTGAACAAGTAGCTAGCCACAGCTCCGTGTCAAACTGGGAGGAGGTAACAAGTGGGGTCCCCAGGGGGTTGTCCTAGATCCGGTATTGTTCAGTGTCATCATGGATGACTTGGATGGACTTGGGTGCACGCAGACTATTTGTAGAGGAGATCAAACTGGGTGGGATTTCACACACTTTGGAGGATAACACTAGGATTCAAAATGGCTTAGGTAAATTGGATGACTGGTGTGAAACAAATAGGATGAAGCATCTCAAGGACTAATGCAAAGTCCCACACTAGGGCAGAACCACCAAATAACATAGATACAAAATGGGGCATGACTGCTTTGAGTCTATAGTGGATCTAAGATAATGTGAGTGCATGATATCCTACTGATGTACTATTACAAATATGTTCGGTAAATCCCAGGAAGTGTTTGTTTGTTTTTTTCATTCTGTTCAGCAATGATGATCTAAATCCGGTTCTGGACAGCAGACTTCAAGAAAGAAAAAAAAAAAAAAGTTTAGGGCAAATTGGAAAGTCTAGAGGAGAGGAATAGAAATAATCAACAGTCTAGAGAGCTTGAGGAAAAACTGAAAGAAGTGGGATTATTTAGTTTAAAGAAGAGAAGACTCAGTGCAGATTGGGTAACAGTCAAATCAAATCTGAAAAGGGTGATTTATCGTGAGGATGGCAGCCAGTTCTGTGTCTACTGGGGACAGACAAGAAGTAATGGACTCGCATGGTAACAAGTGAGATTAAGTTGGATGCTGGAAGGAACATTTTCAATACGAGGGTGGGACTGTGCACCGAGAGAGGAATCTCCATCTCCTGAAATCTAAATGCAAGTTAGACAGATCTGGCTGCAATATTTGGACAGGGCTGATCCTGCCTTGAGCAGGGGGCTGGACTAGAGGTGACCTCCTGCGGGCCCTTCCAGCCCTGCTTTTGTGTGATTTCTATGAGCTCATTTAAACCAGAGAAAGCTAGAGGCAGTGCTTGGCTTCAGGAGTGGAAGCAGAGACCTGTGAAAACGATACTGGGCAGGGACCCAAGACCTAGATTTTAGTTGTAGCTCTGCCATGTCACCTTAGCCAGCTGACTGCCCTTGTGCGAGCTGTTGTGTTGTATACGTTGCAGACAAATCCATTCCTAATTATGGCTTGTGATCTTTTACTCCTGCGGATTAAAAAATGAACCATACCTGCCTGTGCTCTTATGGTGTGAAGCCATGCAGGTCCGGCATGCTGGAGGAAGTCTATTGCTTCTGGCCAGGCTGGTGCATTTGGCTATCCTGCCCCCTCCTAACTCCCATCAGCCTTCAGGACAATGGAGACAGGGCATCTCTTTCAAGAGAGCATCTTTTCTCTCTTCCTTTGTGGTATCCAGCTAGTGGTATTGCTAAAGCAGTTCCTATTCCCATCGAATGATTGGCTGTTTGGTTTGGAGCTGGGTCATTGAGACCTGTTTTGCTGCCTTGTTTATTGCCTGTACGATGAAGTTCCCTGTACAGAGGGGCATCATGGTCCTGTAGAGTGAGCACTAGGAGCCTGGGCTTTGCTCCCAGCTCTGCCGTGTGACTTCCTGCAAGCTCCTTGCAATTCTTTCTCTGAGTATTTTGCGGAGGAGTTCAGGAGTCGAGCTTGTCCCCATTGAAACCAATGGCAAAACTCTCCTTGATTGGTTTAAATGGGGCAAGGGGTTCACCCCTGCATGGGGCTGGTGTCTTTATGTATGCTGTAATGCTTAAAAGACATACTAAGACTCCTGCAGGGTTACTCCAGGAGGGCCGTAAATGAGATCTTAGCGTTGGCTCTAATAAGAGGATGATTAACTGGGTTTCGATGCGATGAAGCCGAAGACCCCCAGAGCAGGGTCAGAGGTACGGGACTGCAATAACCCTTCTGAGCTGATTAACCTCCCGTGCGATCCCGGACCAGTATCCCCAGTTCCCTCAGTACTGGCTGGAGTTTGACTCGCCGCCCTGACTTCACAGGAGCCGTTTGCCATTAAAACAATTGTGAATGCAGAAATCCAGATAACTGCGTGTTGGAAACATGTTCTGCCAATCCCTGAATCTACCCAGTGTTAATATAAACTGAGAATTGCCCTCTTATCATTTATTCACCTTGCTTGATGAAAGCCTGAGAGGTCTGGCTGGAGCTGCGAGCCCGCAGGAAAGCAGTGCCTGCGTCTGCTGGGGTCCTCGAGCTTCTGGTGGCTGGTGTATTTTTAGATAGCGTCTCCTCCTCTTCATAACAGAGTCCCAATATTTCTTTTTACTACAGGTGTGAAGCATGACAGCATTTGGGGCTGCAAATTAATGGTATGACAGCTTAAATGCAGGTGTCAGTGCCACCTAGGAGCACAAGTGAAAGCCAGCGAGTGTTATGAATAGGAGGTGGGTGGTTGGCACGTACCAAATTCATACGCCTTCAACTCAGGCCTTAGCTACTGTGTGCCTCCTTTGCTACTGATATGCTGTCCTGCCCTGCATGCCACGGCTGCCTTCACACATCTTTACTGAGTCAACCTTTGCTCTGCCGTTCCTTTATTTATTGTTTTTCTTTGTGATTTCGTGCCACCCAGAAGTCTCTGACTCCCGCGCTGGCTGCACGCAGCTGATGTACCCGCGCTTGACCGTGCGCCGCATTGGGGCCGAGCACCCAGCTTCCTCTGACCTCTCTCACCCATCCCTTTTCATTTCTGACACTGGGAGCGGAGATGGAGGCCGATGAAAATCAAGCAGATGGGAGTGCGCTGTAATGAGGACAGCGGAAGATTAATCCGTGGGTCACTAACACGCCACCATTGAGAGTCGTACAGCCGGAGCTAACGCAGGAATAAATTAAATTTGCAACAGCAGTTAGGGGAAAACCCGCTCCAGGAATTGGCTGTGCAGTGAAATGTGTCCTGTCTAGGATGGGAGGATACAGTCGCCCCTGTTTGAGACCTAATTTGTCCTTTGTGTTGCACGTTAAACATGGGTACTTCAGTCCCTGTCAACTGCCCAGCTCAGGCTGAGCCGATAGAAGGGAAACCCACCGACAAAATCCTCCCCCCCGTGTTAAATCTCCTGTGGGCCGCAAGGCCAGCGTGCCAAATCTGACTCTATCATTTATTTTTAGCAAAGCCCGTCAAAAAACAAGCGACAGCTTCTACGTTTTTTTGCTCTGATTCAGGAGAGCCGAGGTCAGAGGCAGCAGGAGCTATTGAGTAAATCCCCCCGCGGTGTAGACGACCTCTTGAGACCCTTGTCTAGTCCAACTAAATAACCCCTACTTTAGGGACCCTTTTGCAATGCGGGAAAATGAACGCATTGGGATAGCCACAAGCTGTGTGCTTGAACGTGGCTGTACTCACCTGTACTTCCCGGGATGTGCTTTGTATCTGAAGAGTAACCACCCACTTTACGGCCCTGGCAAGCTATGCCAGTAAGAGAGTCTTTTTGCTGCAAGCTGCCAGGGACGCTGGAGCGCCTCAGGGATCACACCTCTTCACACCCCTCGCCGCATCCCAATGCTGGCAGACATCTAGTGTAGACACAACCTACGTACCAGAGCTGCCTTTGACTCGAGCAGCAACAGATGTGGCCGATCAAAGCCTTGGCTCAGCTAGATGACATGGGAGACGTCAGGACCAGCTCAAGCCCTGCGGGAACATGCTCAGGCCATTCAGCGCTAGGTTCGGGCATTGAGAGAGCGGGGCTGAGCTGGGGTTGGAGAAGCACCCCAGATGTTGAGTCTCCAAGGGAGATGTTGTATTTCCAAGGGCTTCTTGTCTCGACATTGTCCCTTCTCCAGCTCATGGCATAGAGGCCAAGTGGGTATGTTTTTGGGCATCGGAGAGGGCATGACCTGAAGGCCACTGTGCACTTTGTGCCCGGGCCAGAGCTGCAAACACACATCCCGCCCGCGCTGTGCCCGGCTGAGGGCCGAGGCCATTTTCTGAAGGGTTTTTGGTTGTAGCCATACTGGTTGAAGGACATAGGACATAGGTAGCAAATAAGTTCTTGGGTAGCGAGGTTCTTTGGATGTCCATGAGCATCTTTTATTAGGTGGTCTAAAAGAGCATTATCTGAAGGGGTCACTAATTTACACTTGCGTGCGGGAAAGCAGGGCTCGGTCCTGTTGGTTTGCTGCGATTACAAATTCCCGATCGTTTCCCTCCTCTCATGTCCTTTGCTTTTGGTGCCTCCAAAGGGAATGGCTGGAAATGCCATTAATGTTCCCAGTCTGAATTGGGTCCCCACCTCCCAAGCATGCCTGTGAGCATCTCTCCGGCTGGCACTCTGTCTGCCATCATGGGGCATTTTTGGTGTCCTCCCCGGGAATCCAGTTCACATGCAGACCTCTGCCCTGAATGGGTTACCAGCAACCGGCTGCTGACCCGTGACCCTTGTGATTTTGCCAAGTTACAGATAATGTTGATATATTGCTGAGACCGGGTGGCTGCGATACATAGGCGGTAGGCTAGATGAAAATAAAGATTAGCGGGATAACTTGCACACACTTGGGAACGAGGGAGCCCATCAGATCAACTGATCTATAACAGAAAGCAACGTGCATCAACAGGGGAGGGCAGACGACTCGGTTTACAGCGAGGTTCGATGAACGATGTGCTGCCGTAAAACATTGTGCGTTGCCCTCCTTGCCCGGTGGGTTGTGTCGTGCCAGTGATCAGTGGCTTCGCTCTTGCCATAATGCATATCGCTCTGCTCCTCCTTTGCTCTGAGATGCCAGACACGGCGCTCAGCTGTTTGCTCTGCAATTATTCATTTATCAAGCAGCATAAAACGTTATATATTAAATAAAGCAAATGCTTTTCCGGAAT
>NW_005842328.1:189595-210372 GCF_000455745.1 Alligator sinensis | reverse complement strand
GACTGACACTAAGCTTTATGAATAGCCCTCGCGAGGGAGGGGAGCGACGTGAACTCCACTGTCCTCCCTGTCACCGTGTGCAGCCCTTTGCCACCTTCAGCAAAGGTAATGAAGTTTTGAGCCATGCAGCAGGACGGAGAACCATTGCTTTATTTAATAAACATGGCCTAGTGCAACTCCGGGGTTAGAAAAGCAAAGTTTTATACCGCGGAGCATTTAATGCTCCCCAATCAAATACCGTCGCTAGCAGCAAGGCTTGGATGGAGGTGTAACATCACGGTGACATGCCCCTCACCTCTGTGAAGCCAGTGCTGCACCCCCACCTCCCTTACCTGGAAACATCAGGGCCTCATTCAAAACTTGCTCTCACCTGTTTAACACCAGCGGAAGAGCAGTGGTTTCTGGGGAGGCATTTCGCGTGGTGTACCTGCGAACCCATCCAGGTACTCCAGGTGGATGGACAGTTGCTGTATTTGCCCATGAAAAATAAGCACGTGCCAGTGCGCATGCTTTCTTGCCAATGCAAGCCAGGCAGAATCGGTTTTTACATTTATAATCAGTGAATATATTCAGTGGCAGTAGAGATGTTAGCGGTGTGGGGGGGGGAAACAAGAAGTGATTTTTACCTCCCTTTTCATCAACCCCCGTAAATACTAGACATCTTGAATTTAAATTGCCTGAAGCAGTAGGGGGGGAAAGGGGACATGATTTTTACTTCCTTTTTGTTAACCCCTGTAAATACTAGCCATCGACCGAACAAGTGCTGTGCCCGGTGGTGTGTGCTGGGACGTCAGGGTTAGCATCCAACAAGCAGGATTTCCTTGGGGATATCTTTTATTGGACCAGCTCTATAGCTGGGAGAGCTCTCGGGTAACCATCAGCCATTATTAATATTATCATGACTACGGTAAGACCTAGAGACCCAAACATGAGCAAGGGTCCCTGTGTGCTAGGCGCTGTGCATGCCCGAAGTAAGAGACGGTCCCTGACTCGCGTTCCAGGTAGACCCGGACAGACAGGCTGCGGGTGAAGACCGGGGCACACCAATTTCACGACACCTGGTGTGCACATTTCTCACGGCCGTTCCTTTGTTGAAAGGCACCCTTGGGCCATATTTTAGCCCTTCGGTTTTCTTGGAAAAAATTGATTTTGTTTGAAAGGTTCTGGTTCTTTGGTTCATTTTTAAAATGCAGGCTAACATTTGGGTTGGTCTAATAAAAGATATCAAATTCACCCAAGGAACCTTGTCTGCCTATGTCCTTAGACCAACACGGCTACAACCGAAACCCCGGCTAACATTTCCAGCATTTGAAAGAAAAAAAATGGATCATTTATTACAAACAATTCTTACTTTTTTCCCAGCAAGTATTTTCCAACCTGCTTCTCGAGGCGATGGACTAAGCCGATTTCCCACGGCGCTCTGAAAAGGCTTCTGTCTTCCACCTTAAGGCATGTCACATAGGTGTAGCTACCTCTGTTTTGACCACTTCACACTGCAGTCACAGCAGCGGTTGCAATGTAGATACACCTTACCTCTATGCACAACACCAAGAAAAATAGGTCTTGGACCTGAGTTGAGCCCCTAGGAGCTAGCAGTAAAAATAATGAACATTGAGACTCTTCTCTCTTAACCTGTATATCAGAAGTCAGTGAACTTCCAGCAACTGCAAGTCACTGCGGAAGAAGAGGAAAATTGGGTCTACTGCCAGCGTTCAAAGCGTATTACTTAAATGGAAGTGGCTTGTGTAGCTGGCCATACACTGCATTGGACTTTGAACTCTCACTGCCTATAGAATTTGCTGTTTGCATGACCACAAAAAGTGGCATTTGAAGGGCATTAATAAAACCCTAAACTTATAAAAGTTACATCCAGGTCACAGAGCAATGAAATGCGCTGTCTGGCTGAACGATGCTCGTTACAAGCCGCGATGGCTCCGCTTTGTTCTGAAGTTCTTTCAACCTTCTGGCTGAGGTTGAAAGAAGTGTCTAAATCTATTTTATGAAATCACTGCTTAGGAGGAATAAAAGATAATGTGATGAATTAAGAACCCTTTAGTGTGTTTTTTTTTTCTTTCTTCCAATAAAATTTAAGTTTACTGCTGTTCAGTTAGAGCAAGGCGGGCATTTTACTTCTGAATTTCAAGCTACAGCATCTCGTTACCCATTAAAACATTAATAAAGCTTACCCAGAGCCTTAGATTTTAGAGGAAAGATCCCAAAGAGTTTCACTAAAAGAGTGCTTGGCTGTTGGCTGTCAGGGTAAAGTCTAGACTTGTGGGGAGAGGCTGAGGGAACTGGGCTGATTGAGTCTGCAGAAGAGAAGACCGAGGGGGATTGAATAGCAGCCTTCACCTCCCTGCAGGGGGGCTGCAAAGAGGATGGAGCTGGACTGGTCTCAGGGGGGGCAGATGACAGGACAAGGAGCAATGGGCTCAAGTTGCAGCAAGGGAAGTTGAGTTGGATATTAGGAAAACCTTTCTCGCTAGGAGGATGGTGAAGCACTAGAGCAGGTCACCCAGAGAGGTGGTGCAGTCTCCATCCTTGGAGGTTGTTAAGACCCGGGTAGACAAAACCTTGGCTGGGATGATGCAGTTGGGGCTGGTCCTGCTTGGAGCAGGGGGTTGGACTAGATGTGACCTCCTCAGGTCCCTTCAACCCTCATTTTCTCTGATCCCGTGATCCTTTTTGCCTGTCTAGAGTGCTTGTGCCTCCTTCCTATGTTCTCCTTATAGCTGAGGAGGCTTTAGGAAATGCATCTTTTTCTCTTCTGTCTCTGCTTTTGTGGATTTATCTCCTCCCTGTGCATTGTATCTCATGGCAGAGATATGCTTTGTTGCAGAATAATATAAGGGCCTGTGAAGTATTTTCACACTAAGGGCTTGTCTGAGATGTATCAAGTGCTTCTCTTTTTCTCTTTAAATCCAGCCTCGTACTGAGGGGTCTGACCGTGACGGCTGTAGTGGATGGGCACTGAGTTGTGCCCCTTTAAAGAATTTGGGAGCTGTGCATGGGCCTCCTGGTCTTTGCACCTAAAGTTTACCCTCATTGGGGTAGATGTGCAGGTGAGATACAAGGTGAGTTGGGCCAGAGATGTACCTGAGATACTCACCTGAGATATAAGGTGAGTCAGGGCAGCTATTTGCACCCTGATGCACCTGGCTGTGTGGATAGCAAAGGCAAGGCCATGGGGCTGTTTTGGAAATCTGGAGGGTTGTCAGCAATGTATAGTCTTGTGCTTGCCCTCTGCAGAGGAGGCATTTTGTCCTCTATTCTGTGGCTTGCAGGGGAGGACGGTTAGGCGAGGTATAATTGCACAGCAGTGCATCTTAAATAAGATTCCCTTGTTCTCCGGATGAAATACCAGATGTGAAACACCAGCACAACGGTAGTCTGTTACCACCATTAGGGGCTGGTAACAAATTACCCCCATATCCCTTCCCACCAAGTTGAGATCCAGCTCCATGCTTGCTCCAGGGTACTGGCATTAGGTCTGACCTGGCTCGAGACTGGATGGCTTGGACTGCCCAGAGCTGTGCTGTGTTTTGGGGGTGCTCATCCCAGCAGACGATAGATGCAGGGAAGGGGAGGGACAGCGCTGGGCTGGGCAGCCACATCAAGTTCTGAGTGCTAGAGGTTTTGGTTTGCATCCGCGCAGGCAGCATTGGGCCCATGAGGAAGAGAAGGAAGCCGCTCAGAAGTGATCCTCTAAAGAGGTTAAATCAGTGGTTCCTGGGGGATTATGGATCGGGGTCAGGAAGAAATGGAAGCTTTGAGTGAAAACACAAGCCAAGGGTGAGTGTGAAAAGTGGGCACTTGGGTTGATGAAGGACTAAGCGTTCTTGGATGAAAGGCTCTGGACTATCCTTTAGTCTTATATTATATAACCCCCAGCACAAAGGTGTTTGGCTCCGGGTCTGTTGCTGCTAAGCCGTGCTGCAGACTAAATAATAACAGCATTTTCCTTAGGGAATCCACATCTGGCAGCCTTGTCAGCATGGCCTCCTCTAGCCCCAAAACAGGCCTCTGGAAAGCCCTTTAGGTCAGCCTTGGAAGAAGGAATGCTAGAACAGGGAAAAATGGGCCCCCAGAGCTCATAATTAGTGTTTTTATGGCAGAGTTTGACATCTGGACCTTCAGTGCCATGACACGAACCAGCGCTTCTTGAACTTCAGGAGCTCCGTTAGCAGTAGCAGTCATGAACTTGTCCATGAATGGACCAGCCATGGGGAAAGGATGTAGCACATTTTTTCCACCGAGTCGGAGAAACTCCAAAGAGTTGTTCACAAGGCTTAAGACTCCCAGGCATGTCTATCAATCTCTGTTTAAATAAAAACATAAGGCTCAGGTTTGCAGAGAGGAGCACTCAGGGGCAAGCTGGGAGTGGGTGAGAGTTCTCCCAGGGCCCCTTCATACCATCCAAAATGCAGCTGTAGCTTGAATCAAGCACATACTTCCAATATTTTAAGGGAGTCAGATGAGAGGAAGGAGATAAAATAGGCCTGTTCCCAATTCAGCCCCCTGCGTGGTTAATGATGAAGGTCTATCATAATCAGATTATTGCAGAACATGGCCCCTTTTGCTGTTCCAAAGGGTAATGCTGTCCCCTTGGCATGCTTCATCACATAATTATATGGAAATTTCCCTTCCTTGGAACGTACCTCATCCGAGCACCTCCCATGACACATTAGATGAATCCATCACGGGAGCAAGCAGGTGCTCGGGTTGCGCATTAGCTCAATAAATCATTGCAGTGAGGTCCAATTGCAGCATCATCCCTGTCTAGGTTACGGTCCCAGGAGGCAGGATCAATTAAATACACAGAGGCATTAGAATAGCACGAAGTGTCCGAATTCAAACTGGTGAAGCCCAAATCGTCTTAAGGAAGAACTACCCCTTGCATTTCACAAGGTATTACTGTGTGATATGTGCACTAAATACATTAAACCATGGTCTTGAAGCCAGAAGTTCAGTGGATCGAGCTGGAAGACCCATTTGGAAACATCTCTCATTTTATTTGAAGATGATGTTCATGATCCTTTTCTCTCCTCGCTCCACAGGTGCATCTCCTGGTTTTGCTGCCACAGAGGCAGGGCACAGGCATTAGGGTTATTAATTGTATAGCATAGGTTGCTTGAACATTGTACCTTGGCACAAAGATTTAAGTCCCTGACTCGTGATGGTTTAAAGCAGAAGCCATTCAATTTTAGCTGTTATGGCCCAGTGGACGAAGCACAGTCCCAGCTCGGCCAGTGTTTTGTGATGCAGAATCATGACGATCTTTCCTGTTTTCCTCAGTGCTTATATTTATTTGAAAGAATTTGATTAGCAAATGGTGCATCCTCTGAGAGGTGGAAGAGGGAGAGCTTTGCTGGGCCATGGAGACGATACAATGGGTGAGGAGCTGCGAGTAGAGCAGCTGCATGCACAACAGATTGGAAAAATGGACAAACGCGCCAAGCGACTACTGCAGAGTGTGTATGAAAGGCAGGAGGATGCTTCCCTCCAGCATCCCGAACAGAAAAAAAGTACAGCCTTTTCTTCTATGATGCAGTACATTTATTCCCTCCACACCCTCCTCCACACACACAGAGCAGAGCATTGCATTATAGCCTGAATGAGTTTTATTTTAGTGTAAAAGAAACAAGAAGGAAAGATCATGCAAGGTGTCCCTACACAGGATAGTATAAAGTATATGGTATAATATCAAGTGTCTGTAAGAGAGCACAGGGTGAAAGGCTCGCTTTGAACCTGCCAGGCTAAAGGACAATATATTTACTCCTAGAAATATAAAGGTGCTGGATGTCAAGTACAGCCGGGCAATTAAGCACTGCCACGTACCACACCTTGAAATAGATGTATTGTTGCGTTGCCATGGAGCAGAATTGCCTGTCAGACTCATGCCTGTTTTATTTATGGGTGCAGTTTCTAAACTGTTTGATAGATTTTTCAATTATAAAGATATTTCTGTAGTACAAGTGCCCCAGTTTCCAGTTGTGACACACAATAAGCAGACAGATGACAGAGGTTTGTTTTGTGGTGTTTCTACTCAAGAGTCGGAGAGAGAAAGCAGCTCTGTATCTCCCAGCGGGATGCCACAGCTATTTACTAACCACCCCACACACAAGGAGATACAGCGTGGGTCTACACATGCACTTAAACCTGCCTAAATTTAATGTGCATTATCTTAATGTGCATTAAGCAGGGCGTCTACACATGCAAGCATTAATGCACTTTAACATGTCTACATATGTGTTAAATGTGCTTTAACAATTCACCTCTAAATTTAATACCTGCATTTGCAGGTATCAAATTTAGGTGCAATTATCCCCAAGTTGCCATTTTTATAGTGCATTAAGGGTGTGCACATGTAGATGCATGCTCTAATGCACCTTAAATTTAGGCTAATGCTCTTTAAAGCATCGCATGTAGATGTGTCCACTGAGCAGCCGAACGTGGACCCAAAATGGCAACTTGGATGCCTCCATCTCAAGCCAGACTGGTTGGACTAGCCTTTGGAAACATAGATCCAAACAAAGAGGGTTATTATTTTTAGATTAGCATGGCTGAGGGAACCAAAAGAGCGGATTCTGAGGTTTCCTGAATGGAAATCCCCTATGGTTAATGTTTGAAAGATGGATGCACGTAGTGTTTGGCATGGGCTTTGGCTCACAAGGGTAACTATCTCCTCAAGCAGCTTCCCAAAGGATATAGTAGATTCTCCACTAGTGGGAGGCATTAATTAGGGGTTGGCTTCTTTTCCAAAGAGCATGCTGCAACTTGGGCACATGTTATGGGCTTGATGATGTAATAACGAGGAGCAATTCTATGTAGTCTGTTAGGTCGGAAGCATAGCTAGCAGCTCATAAGCATCCTGTCTGACCTGGACCTATGGGTGAGGAATGATCCATGTAATGAGATTTACAAAAGCATCAAAGTACCTTAGGAGCAAAGTCCTGGCCTAGTTTGCTGGGAGTAATGCTTCTAAATCACTTAGGCAACTTGGAAATATGCATCTTGAGCCTCTAAACAGGAGATACCCTTATTGAGAGCATTGGGAGTTATCACATGTCAGTCATGGCATTAATATGAACCCGACAACTTCCTAGGAAAACAGAGAACTGAGACACCAGGAGAACAATGGTTTCATCTTTTTTCCTGTCCTGGGGTAAGCTTTTCCCATCAAAACGTGTTTTTGTGAAAGAAGTAGATGTCCTGAGAATGTTTCTGGTCCTACCAGGACCCCCAGATAGCAGTGAGGATGATCAAAATGGCTTGAGACCTTGAAAGCCATGCAGTCTACTTTGTGCATTGGGGCAGAAGTACGTGAGAAGGGTGAGAAATGTTCATGTTTGGAGGGTGGTGGAGGAAGGAGACAAAGTCGCTGTGGTTACGCTTGGGGTTACATCCTTTATTTCTTACTAAGGGAAGCATTTGAAATGGCAGGACATTGTGTCTGTGGCAGTTCTGGCTCATTCCTCAGCCAGGCAAAGTGGATGGGAATGAAAATGAGAGGAGAATCCAATCCTGAATTTCTGTCTATCAGCCCAGAGGCAATGCTTTTATGGGGTGATATCTTTTATTTGACCTACTATGTATTTGGTATAGAGTTAGACAAGCTTCCCAATGCAGGACATTGTTCCTCAGGTCTCTGATCACAGGGAGCCAGGCACAGCACGGGAAAAACCAGGAGAGGTGAGGGCCGAGAGAAGTCTCTGGGGTGCGGGACACATAATTAGCAAAAAAAAAAGCGGCCGATTAGTGGGAGATCAAGGCCTCTCAAAAGTGGAGGGGCTCATGCTCACCTATCTTGTGTGGCAAGAATTTAGGAGTTGGGCAAAATACAATGTGCCATAAAACCAATTATCAGTGTTTAGTCCAGGGCTTCCCAACCTTTTTCTCAGCATGACCCCACTTAAACATTGGATTTTTTGCAACCTCAAAAATGATGCTGGCAACAACAAGTCATAAATATGACATTACAATATTTATGGTCTTTATGTTTTTAATTTAAAACATTTAACATAATCTAAACTTTTTAAATTAAAAAATATACATTGAATACAAAATCTAAAAAAGCTACTAAATGCATTTATTTGACATTTATTTCAAGGATTCATCAACTTTCTGCTTCCATGTCTTACACTCCTTTCATTTCTCATTCTCATCCTTGTCATTAGTTTTACTGCTCAGGCTTGAAGCAGAAACTTTTTGAAGAAAAGCATCCTTGTTAGGTTTCTCTGTCGTGTAAAACATATTTCAGCCACCCAGTATCAACATACTGGTTTTACGGCAGCTTCCTGTACCGTACAAGCACTTTGTATTGCGCATGGACGAATCACTGCCATGCACAAGAGTTGCATATTTATAAAAAGGAAGTATATTCATCATCATCGGTAGACACTGTCGAGCATCTTTGCGACCCCATTTTTTATCGTGACCCTAAATGGGGTCACGACCTCAAGGTAGGGAACTACTGGTTTAGTCCTTGGTTCTTAGTGGCCAGCCAGTTCATGGGTTGCTGTTCCCATGTTCACCTTGTAACAGTGCTAGGTAGATTTCCCGCGAGCACGAGGATAGCGAGGTCAGAGAAGGAGTCGTCAGTCTATGAGCAATATCATCCTAATGCTGTGTGTATGTCTCCACCCCTTATATTTTTTCTGTGAGAATTCATTCTGGTGCATAGTCGCTGTTTGGTTTCTCCCCTTGTAGTTGCTATGAAAGCACCTGGTGCATTGGATCAGGTAAATCACATTGTGGGAAAGGCGTGTGTAGGAACCATGGATTCTGATAGGGTTTTTTAATGGGAGGTATTGGTTGTAATGGCTGTAGACCTGTTGCTGACAGGTGAAGCATTTCTTGCCAAGGCAAAGTTGTGCCCCATTTGACATCTGTGGAGCGGTGGAGAGTTTGCTTCTGAGATGAGTTGGGCAAAGTTTGGGGGCTGTTTGAAAGCAGGAACGGAGGGGCTAGGAATATGCCTCTCAATGTCTGATCCTTGTCAGGTACAGGCTATAGTTTGGTGATGCTTTTGATCGTTTCCAGTGTGTTGGTCCGGTTCATTTAAAGCCTGTCCATCACCTTCTCTTATGTTCATTACATTTCTCAATGCGTTACGAAAACACTTTAGGGAAAAAACCATGCATTGGCAACACTGCAAGGCAGAAAGGCTGAGTACTTGTTTCTTTCAAAAATCCCGTTGCACTTTGCTGGAGTGGGGATGTTAGCATTGGTATCCAAATTAAATTCCAGTTATTCTCCCTTCTTCAATCTCCCTCCTCTTCCATTTGGAAGAGTCACTAAAGTGACTTCCATGTGCATGCTCTGGTCATCTAGTCCAGTGTGGTGAGGACTTCGTAATTGTGGGTGGCTTTCATTCATCCCATCAGCTTCAGTTATTATAATAATGAATTATTATTATTATTATTATTATTATCAGTCCAGTTATCAGAAAGGCTTGTGTCTAAATAACCAATGATATATATTTTTGTTGAATATATAGATTGATATTCAGTCGCTCTGAGAAATATCGTTCACAGTTGTTGTGAGAGAGGTCAATAAATGCCTTTTCAGTTTACAATAGCTGTAACCATCGTTTCAGTTCTATCTAATTTCACTAATAGATGTGTGCATCATGCTGAAACAGAATCATGTTTGTTCTTTTTAAACTAGATCCCCTATACATATAAAATGATGGGCAACACTTTTGTACCTGCCTGCTATATATTTTGGGAGTTGGGTTATGCTTTTGGTGACAGTTACTACATTGTGCTCTAGAAACCCAGAAATGCCTCTGAGTAGAAAGGGGAGTATTTATAGACTGCAGTTAAAAAAAAATAAAATACCCTGCGTTTGCTAGCAGTTCTCATGCTTTGGTGCCTGCGTTGCAGCACCTTTTTCTGGTACTAAGGGTATGTCCCTGCTACAATCAGAGGTATGACTCCAGCTCCTGTGAGCATGCCAGAGCTGGCTTTGACGACCCCACTCAGATATTTGGGGATCTGAACTCAGTGTGGGCCAGCTGCCCGCGTTTTTACTTGCCATCCAAGTCAGGTTTTGCTGTCTATACTGAACTCGGCGGTGCTGTGACTGCATTGCTGTTGGTTTCCAGGCTAGCTAGTTTAAAGCTATCTGTAGCACCACTATGACTTCAGTGGAGTCAAGCTCTTAGATGAAGAAGGAGTAATAGTTCCTCTGTAGCATCTGCTGGCAAAGGTGGATCATTGAGGGACAACATACAAGAGATTTTTCTACCGCGTAAAGGTTGGGTACAAGGAAGCAATGAACCGAGGTACGCTGAGCAAAGCAGAGCCGTTACCAAACCTTGCGGAAAGCTTTATTTTCTAAAGGTGCCGGTCTTCTCATTCTTTTTTGGCATGGCTATCCTCTGAGGAGTCAACGGGACTATTTATGGCCCTGACTCGGAAAGACATTTAAGCACATACATAATGTTAAACATCCTGGAGATGGAGATAATGATGCTGACCTCCTTTTTAAAGTGACCGTGCTGCTTCCAGGTTTTACCTCTGTGACAGTAGCCGCTTGTATCAGTTACTTTTGTTCCTAGTTTTTCTCCCAAAAACATGAAACAGACACTGTGTTCAAAGGCCAGGTCCAAATCCACATGTTCTCTCTTGGCATGCTGGTATTTGTGAAGGAAAGCTGAAGACTTTGAAACTCCAACTTAATGTTAGGAATATCCCTGGTTTCTTCTCTAGTACTTTTTATCAGTGGAGCAGTAGATTTTCAAATAGGATAAGATTCATTATCGCCATTTCACAGATGGAAAAACTGAGGCACAAGGAGGTAAAATAATTGCCCGTGATTACCAACTGTTCTAGTGGCAGATATGCCAATGCAACCAGCATCCTATCCACTGGATGGTACTGCCTTGCTTGGGTGATGGGGGTCTCTCGTGAAATTCTCTTTGGGAAATGAAAGGCCCTTTGGTCTAATGAAGTCAACTACGTGAGCGACCAGTGAATGTACTGTGAGGACAGGAGCTGCAAAATACTTTGAACTGTGTGCTGTCTCCCACATTTTTTAATGAACTATGCTTTTTAAATGGACTGGACTTATTGCCTCTAAGTCTACCTCAGGGTTAACTATTTTTTTACTGACAATCTCGAACAGCGGTTCCCAAAGCAGTGCCCACAGGTGACATGGGGGGTCACGAGCAACTTAAAAGGGAGTTGCAAATTCTCTTCCCTCCCTAGAAGCAGTGGCATGGGGGGCGGGGCCACCCTTGATCTAGAACTTCGTAGTAACAACCCAACTTTTTTACTGATGCATGTGTTTATAGCTCCACCCACATCTGTTGGCAGTAGGCTGTGTTCCAGGCCTGTCCTGGTGCAACCTTCTTCCCTGCCCCATCTGCTGCCTTGGACTTTCTGGGGCCACATGGCCTTGCCTGCTTTTGAAGTGAGCAGCCATTGCAGGCAAGCAATAGCCAATGCGACACATCAGCAGTATGTGGCTGGGTGGGGGCAGGAAGGGGCTACAGAGGCTCTCATGAGCCACAAAGCCCTGATTGAGAGCTCCTGGCTAACCACTGAGCTGTGCTTCTTCTCAGACACAAGGTTGTCCTGCTCTGCTCTCTCTCTCCATCAACACTTGCATCCATCCTCAAGCTGACAACAGATCTTCAATTAAGCTCGTGGTTCCTTAGCATTTTACAGACAGCTCATTTTTTTTATGAACTTCCCAGATAAGCATTTTTAGCTTTTATTTTATGGACTTCCTGTACATTTATGGGCAGTTGGCAACCCTGGTTCATGTACAGGTTCTGAAGAAGCAGCGCTTAGTCCTGTACTCATGGATACACTGAGCATAGCCAGGATATGTGGTAGTCAGAAAGGGGCAGGGTTTCCCTTGGTACTTGAGCTGGTTTCCCTCCATTTGGGTGACTGGGGGTTCACACCACTGTGGAGAACAGTGACCCTACCCCAAATCATTGTGGACAGGGAGATGGTCCCTTAGTTGCTGCCTGAACCTGGGAAGCAGCAAAGAAAACCAAGTGGTGCCACTTCCCTTTTCCTTGTGCTCAAAGGCATAAAGATCCATCAGTTGGGACTCAACTTTAAGACTCTAGTTATAATATTTAGCTGTAAGAACCGCTCATAAAACAGGGGTCCTTGGAAAAGAATTTCGTAGACTTGGAGAGTTTTTTTTTTTGTTTCATCTTGTTTTTGATCTATGCAACAGATGCGGTTTCAGGCCATGTTTAATCCATGGTCAAGAAGAGAGATTAAAATAAGGAGCAGGTGGTAGCTCAGTGTGACAGTGAGATTGGTGGCCTGCACTTTTTCTACCCACTCCTTAGCAAAAGCTTGGACAGGTTTTCCTTGCGGCCTGGACTCAGATTGGTGGGAATCTCTCCAGGACTCAGGTGCTGGCTTTACCCAGTAGGTTTCCTTCACTGTTTCTTTTCACCCTCTTTGTGCATTGTGTGTTTAACCTTCTTTCTCTCATCATGTGTTTCTAGTGCACGTCATCTGGCATGGGGTTAATCTTTAATAATCATTATTACCCATGTATGTGCAGCTCCTAATACGATGGATCTTCAAATGCTGCGGCAACCCAAACACAATCATCACAAGTAATAAAGAGCAGATTGGGTTGTATCTACCAAACTAGGGAGTAGTCCACATTTCAGTAGGAAGCCCCTCTGCACAAAGTCACTTGCATTCATATTCTGCTTCTTGTTCACATTGTTGTTTTAAAGGGACGTGTCCCAGCCCATGCAAAGAAATTGCAGTTACAGATCGCTAAGAAAGAGAGGCTACCATCCTTCAGTGGTGTGACAAGAGTCCTTAAAGCCAGGAATATTATAAAACGTGATCTCCCAGGGGGTCCTTTTCTATGCCGCCCTCTTATTTGCTAATGGGGCTTAGATTCAGGACTTCGGTCTCGCCAGCTGGAGATGTCACCCGCAGGTAAAGCGGTGTCTGGCAACTTGCGGTAGATTCAATGAGGTGGTAAGCAGGTGGAGGCTCGATGTGCAGTGTTGTCTGGCTTGTCAATGCATAGCATCGCAGAGATCTTATGTAGCCCTGCAGCACAGACCAGGTTCCCTTGACAGGTTTCACTTCATCCAACGCCACTGGAAAGCATCCCCCTCCCTGACAGATGCGCTCATTAGAGTGGTAAACAGAAGAGAACAAAGAGAGCCCTTGACGCACCTCTCCTGGTGTGCGACCTGCCCTTCGGGGACCTGGGACTTGTTGCCGTGTGCAGGCGTCAGGCGCGGTGGTGCAGAGGGTGTATTTCATCTAGGATTGCAAACCACTGGCTTAGAAAATTAGCTGTTGGTTCTGCTTTAAAGGATCAGGGCAAAGAAAAAGCCACGTTTGCTTTGAAAGAAAAACCAAGTTGCAGACAGAGCCTGGACCTTCCTCTGGGCATCTGAGTTAGAGATGGAGCCTGGACCTTCCTCTGGGATGCCCTTTGCTGCTAGTGCACCTTAGTACTTCCTCTTTTTCAGCCTCGAGATGGGTCAACAGACACTTGATCTGAGACCTTCTCGCCTGCATAGAGAAGGGTTTCTGGCACTGTGCTGGAGCAGACTGGGGCTAGTGGACCTGCGGCTCATGGTGTGGTCTGGTTCTCAGGGAATGACGGCATTATCGATGTCATTTGTCAGCTGAGAATAGCTTACAGCTCAAATGCAGCTCGTCCTTCTTTCCTGTCATCCTCCATGTGCATGCGAATGAATTCACAGCATCAAGGGTGCACCTAGACCTGGGGTCAACATGGAAGCAGTGTTCCTAGGAAACTCCCCTTTTCCCCCCAGAAATGTGCTGAATCTCCTGAGACTATAGCAGAGTCAGAATTGTGCACATAATTCCTCCCCCCCCTGCTCAGGTGTTTTCACTTCTCTGGGAGAAATTAAAAGCTGTCTTGACCTCTTACCTCTCTTGTGCACATCCTTTCCTCCACCTCTGCATTGTTCACTCCCATATCCCACGACAGAACAAGTTCTGGAGCTGTTCCTTGGCTTCATCATGCCCCCAGGAAGAGCAACGTATTTCCACAAGCCACAGGCCCCTGCAGCACAGTTGCTCAAAGACTTGGCATGAACTAATACAGATACATTAGGTGCACAGGGGTTGAAATCCCTCCTTCTTGCTTATGTGCCTCAGATGAATTCTGGATGAACCAGCCTGGTGTCCCTTGCAACTTCTGGGCTGGATAGAACAGCTGTATTGATATGTGTATTTCTAAGATAACATTCGTATGAGCAGGAAACGGGGGGGAAGGACTGCTGTTATTATGTGAAGAGGCATAATTACTGGGAGATTTGGGGTGATTTTTTTTTTTCAGGGGGCAGATGTGTCAGATGCTGGGACTGGGTTTCCATGCTAACGGCATATTCTGTGAAGGAACCTTGTGTGTGACTGCAGTCACAATAAGTGCAGATAAGATTATGATGCAGCTTAAGAAACAAGAGAAACCATTCTGGAGTTATGATGCCAACAGTTTATTCCTCCCCCTTCTGTATTAGACATACAGGGACAAGAGGAGAATCTCCTTTTAGGCAGGGATTTTCAAAGGGGTACAAGCAATGGAGGATGGTAAAGGACCCCTTCTTCCCCAGTCTGAGACACTACTTCCTACTCTCATGCTTGTAATAACTAAAGGAACTAATCATCTTGCAAGAAGCCAGACAGTAAGATGTAAGGGGGACTCTAATTTGCACTGAATTAACACCGGTGGAGGCAAGTTGAGGGCACTAGTATCCCTTGTCCCAGAGAGGTTTTCTCTGTGCTGGGAGGATGAATTCCCTCTGCCTGTGCCATGTTTACATCTCATGAAGTGCTATGTTGAAGGGTTTAGGGGTCCTTCTCTTCCCCAGGAAGGCCTTTTGGTTCAGGGAAAGGATTTAGGAGACTGTGGGGGGATCTAGCATCATTATGGCTCTAATTCACCTTTGTCAGCTGGTGACTGACCAAAATCAGCATAACTAAGGACAGCTGCCCTGGTGAGGGGGACCACCACGTGGCCTTCAGCAAGGTAGTGAGATGCCCTAACTATTCAACCATTGAGCCCTTCTGAAACTGGCCAATAACCCCAAATGGAGTCAGTCCTTCCAAATCCAGAAAGGAGGCCAAGAAGGATGTCCCAGGGACTGATACATCCCACTACTGGAAACTGATGGAAAAGAGAAGCCAGTGTCAATGCAGGAGGGGGAAGTCCATTACCATCCTGTAAGAAAAGACAGGTTGTTGGAGAGATGGGTGCCTGAGGATTTGGGGGAAGCTGCTAAGATGTATCAAGGTGCCAGATTTGTCTGGGCAAAATAGACGGGAAGGAAGGCATGTCTGATGGTGACTGCATCTGACCTCTGAACTGTAGAGCATGGATATTTCGAAGGAAAGTTGTCCTCCAGCTGGTAGGCCCAGGTTGCTGTTTTAAACTTCTTGTAAACCTGCTTGTTAACCACAGGAGTCTCAGGGGGAGTGGGGGCAGTGGCAGGAACCAGCCCAGCCCAACCCAACCCTGCCGAGGCTGGCAGTCCAATGTCCTCTCTCTTCAAGGCCATTTTCTTCCTCTAGACTCCTCCCGGCCCTGTGGCACCACTCTTTGGCGTGGGCTGTTTGCAGGAACGTGGAAGATGCCGATTCAGGTTTCCGCGATTTTAGGTTGCTTAGGATGGCAGTTTTTTGCCCTTTCAAACTCAGCACTAACTGGACCGTGTCAACGCCGTATTGCTGGCAGCCAGTTCCAGAGCTAACCACGGCTGAAGTGGGGAGTCCTGGGTGTGCATAGTTGGTGGATGCCTCAAGCAAGCGCATGCGTAGTCACAGCCTACTTTGTAGCATGAAGCCACTGTTGTACCTACAGCCTCGGTAACATGAACCACAATGCTCATTCTGCCTTCCCCTGTGCTCTGTGCCCTCACATTCAGGCTTCATGGGCAGTCCATCCCCACATTTGCTGCTGTTTTACCTCATCCCACACCCTGCTTGCTCTTTATGCTCTTACACACCCACACACCCACCTGTGGCCAAAGCCCAGCTCCACCAAAGTCAATGGCATCATCAGCGCGGCATCAGCCGCAGCGTGGTGTGGATTTCCTTCTTGACCCCACACCTTGTGCATGTGGCAGCTGATCTCCATGCAGACTGCATCGTCTCCAGTTTCTGTCGTAGAGGCCTGTACCACATGTTGGGATCGGGTGAACTTGCTGAGGCGCGGGACCTCGTCTATGAGAAATTTTGAATGCTTAAATGGCATTTGGACTCTTCCAGAAATAATCTGTCACTATTAGCATAAACGTTCAAAAGTATTGGGGTGGTTTGTGCAGACTAAAGAGCTTTGGGCTGGGTGCGTAGCTGGTGTCATTGGCTTCAGGGCACTTGTGCCATTTTGCTCAAGCCAAGACCCCATGATCTAATTTACCTCCAAATTTCTATGTTTCCCTTGATTGCGATGGCCATGCCACCTTAAAGGGAAAATGAAGAGAGGAGTTGAAAGAACAGCGTAAGATCATAGGTGGGGTCTACCTAACTCAAGGAGGTGGCCAGCCGATTTCACGGGGAGATCACAGGGCTGGCCACCGTTTCCACAGGCTGATCATGGCATGCTCCCCCTTCCCCCCGCTGCCATGCCTCTTTGCGTGGTCCCAAACCTTGACACTGATTGGTTTTGAGGGCTATCTGTCATATGGCCTACTCCTCACCACTGATTGGTTATGAAGGTTGTCTATGATGAACCGATTGGTGGATAGGTGTGGGGCCACATGACAGGCAGCCCTCTCAGCCACTCAGCAGTGAGGGGTAGGGGTGGCAGCCATCATGGACTGTCCTTCCTTTTTCCCACTGGTGAGCTGTGCAGTTGGGCTACGGCACCATGAAGACCTTTACAGTAAGTTTTCTTTCTTTTTCCCCCCATGGATTTTGCAGACATTGCCGGCTTTCACGATTTCTACAAAATCGTGATTTCAGTAGGACCCGAAACATAGGAGCTTCTGGACTCTGCCCGCCCCATCATCCATCTCATCCAGTCTCTGGGCTCCGCTATGGCTGGTTGTGCCTTAGAGGAAAGTTAAAAAAAACCCAAAGAAACCCAATAATTTACGGTACACCGTGCCCATAGGGAAGTTTCTTCCTAACCCTCTCCATCTGAGGTTGGCATTTGCCATGACACTGCTAAAAATATTCCTCCTAAGCCTCTTTGCTTTCTTCACTATTGGTTTTGAGTAGAGCCTGCACATTTACATGCCACAGCATTTATTAAAAGTGACCTTCTCAAAAGAGAGGGATGGTACAATATAAGGGTGGCTGCAATTCTGTCTGTTATAGACTGGAAGGAAGCAGATTACTGTCTCAAATATGTTGCTGTTTGCTTTGAATTCCCCTGAGAACAATTCTGACCAGCAAGTCTGAAGGCTTTATAAGTTAACAGTGCACTGACATTAACCCTCTTTTACTTGGGCTTTGGAGGATGCCAAAGAACAGTCATTTGAAAGGCTGACGGAGGCTCAGACCACAGAAGGAACCAAAGGTTGAATATTACAATTTGTTTTTCTTCCAGCAGAGACCAAAAGAGAGAAAAATAAAATAGAAAGCCCCGATCAGTGTTTCTGAATTCTCAAAATAAGCAGGTTCTTTTTAGGACTGAGGAGTGAATAACTTACCTTGCAAGGAAAGAAAATAAAAATTCACTGCAATGAGGAGCTCCGCGTATGTGTACGGCACGGTGGCCTGAGAGTTAGGCCATGACTGAGCCTGACGCCTGCAAAAAAAAAGCAGTCTTTTTTTTTTCCCTAGGTTGCCTGAATTCTTAAGGCTATTTTTGTGGGATGCCAGGTTGCATTTTCCTTTCATATACGTCACAGTGAGGGAAGTCGGAAGGAGTTGTGCTAATCTGCAAGGACTTTTCCTTCACAACCCGGAGGGCTCCTTACACTGGGCAGTTACATAAGTGCATTCGTGCCAGTAATGCCACGAGCTAACGACTTATGAAGATATTTCCCTGAGATGGAGCTCAGTCCTGTATAAAGCTAGCTATGGAGCGGGCAGAAGGCAGGGCATTGAGCGCCTGGCCCACTGCCGCATTTCAGCTTCAGTCCTGCCTACATAGCTACTTTCCAATGTTTTAAAAGGTTTTACATAATGCCAAATAATGAGACAGTGGGTTGACCTGGGTGTCTTCCGCAGACGCCTCTCTGAAAAGTGATTTCCAATCAGACAGTTGTATAGAAATGGGCTTTTATTTTAAGACGTGCTTGGCTTCTCTGGTATTCGAGTAGCAGTTTCATCCTCATCACACTTAACGTGGCTCAGGCATTTGGTAGGTCTCCCCGGCTTGCCTGTTTCCCAGATTGGCCTCTCTCTTTCCAGCTGGGATAAACAGATCCCATAAAAGGCTTTGCACTTTCCATTGTGACAGTTCCCTTTATTGCAGCTGAAATATCTTCCATTTCATGTGAATCGAATGAAAAAAAAAAAATGTGCAGAATGACATCATGCTTCTTAAGCAAGTGGCACCAGTGAAAGTTGAAACAGTTCAGTGCCTTAGCTTTTTATAGCACATGAATGAAATTGCTCAGCAGAGCAGCTGTGGGTTGAGGAGTTCTTTAACTATACAAATTTCAGGTAAATCAGTTCTGAAAAGTCTTTTTTTTTTTAATCTCCAAGGAGAGAAAGCGAGAACAAGGAAAAAGAAGTCAAATTGGGGATTATTTTAAGGCATATTGTTCCTTCGTACAGACTGGAGTGCATGACTGCAAAGCTCAGGAGATTTAATGTTAAAATAACTATCCTGTTACATAAGCTCTAAATAAAGACTATAATCAAGACTGTGCGGGATAATAGTTTGGGCCGCGGAGCCGCAGCTGAGAAAGTTTTGCTGAGTTTGGGCAGCTGTCTAGCGAAGCCAGAGGGGTACAGGGCAGCCTGGCTTTCTTTAGGGAGAGCTCTCCTCTCCTCTCCTCTCCTCTGGACTCGAGAGACAGAGATGGGGACAGGGCACAGCTCCCTTATTCATAGCTGCTCACAGATGTTGTGGAGATCATTTCAGCGAGACCCGGTATCCGCCCAGCTGTACTGTTCTTCTCTGTAGGAGACCCAGGTGCTCTTTGAGTTAGGTGTACTCCACGAAGGGCTTTATTCAGCAAATTATATGACCCTGCTCTATTTGCTTGTAGGCAGGTTGAAGCTGGGAGGGCCTCAGCTAAGAGCCATAGGCCTATCTTTGCTGACCTGACATGACTTCTGCTTTTTAAGGCAAATTCTGGATGCTTGTGCTCCTGGTTCGTTCAGTCCCTTGCTAATAAGCATGATGGCAATGGTTGTACCTGAACTGTCTTCTTATTCTTTGCAAGAATCAAGAGGATGGGGTAGTCAAACCAACTAGGGAGCAAGGTTGGCTGGCAATGGCCATCTCTGCCATCAGTGAAAGGGCACAGGGATGAGACCTGAAGAGACAGAAAGCATTGGAGAGTGACCATCGGTCTTGTGAATCCCCTCCTATGCTCAGACTTTGTATAGCGGTGAGTGGCACTGCGTACGTGGAAGCTAGACTGGATGGCATGCAAACATGTATGTGCTTTAATGGGACTATGTTTTAGGTCAGGCTAGACCACTCCTCCTGTATAATGGTATAAACACATGGATTCATAGACTGCAAGGTCTGATGAGATTTCTTGGATTATTTAGTCTGGCCTTCTTTATAACACAGGGCATGTCAGTACAGACAGTGGCTGCAATGCAACCATGTAGTTATTGAGATTGCACCAGCAACAGCAAAACACCTTTTGGGTGAAACAACACCTTGCCTGTACGGTGTGTTTTCTACTACCAATTTCCATTCCATTTTTTAACGAGTCAAGCGATAGACCTCCAGCATTTCCCTTCAGTGGTGATGCAGCCGCCTCAGCTAGATGACCAGGGTATGGAGATGGACTCCAAACACGTTATGGTTTTCATACACACCATGACACAATTGGTCTTTGTGGTAGCATCTGGGTATGGCAAATTGTGCTTCCCCCTTCTCTCCCTCCCCAAAGCTCAAGAATCCAACCTCAGATTTACTTATAATGACTCGTGATGTTTAAGCCAAACTCTTGAATCTGGTTTCCAATCTGGGCTAATGACGTGGCTGGCACGCAGTGTGGATATGACCGATAGGAAGCAGAATGACCTGTGCTTTTTATTCTTCAACCTACTGCAACCTGCTTCATCTACAGCTATGAATACTGCACACCGCCAGATGGAAGAGCAATGGGGTCTCTTCTATCAGCAGGGATCATTGAATTGGGACTACAGTTTGGGACTGTGCTGTTGGCTTGTGCAAATTGGCAGAGCTCTGTTAACCCCCGTGGGAGACGCACGATTCACTGCAGCCACCGATCTGTATGTGGCACTTGTGATCAAGCTTATATTTCCCAAAGATGTGCTTTGCCATACATTTTCTCAGCACTTCCCTCCACCCAGCGCTGAGAGCTAGCACCAGGCCTATTCATTACAGAGGTGCGAACAATTGATTTTTATTTTTTTTGCATGGTGATTGGACTTAAAAAAAAAAATGTTTAAAAAATGAAATGCATTTTTTTTTCTATCCATGGATTATTCTTAACCCCTTTTATTAATTAATTTTTTTGTTCTAAATAAATAGGTCAGTTCTGAAAATATTAGAAGTGTTCTTAACTGTCACAATGCCTTGTTTTGGCTTTTCCAACTGTTTTACTTGGGTCAAAACTATTCTCCAAGTTCAACTTGGGTTTGTAAATAATTTCATGCTGTCCAGCTGTATTTCACTCTCCCCCCCAAAATGCC
>NW_005842328.1:189105-189467 GCF_000455745.1 Alligator sinensis | reverse complement strand
CCCCACGACCCCCCCCCCCCCCCCGTTTTACTCTTCACCATCTTAGTCGCATAATCGGGGTTATCCTTGTTGCCCAGAGTGAATTTCACCCATCAACTCCCCCCACCCCCCGAGCGCATAGATTGCTCCCAGATAATGCATTTACTTTGCCTTTAACAAGGAAAAAGAGGACAGAACAACATATTCGAACAACCAGGGAGCCAAATAGTGACACCTGGATCACAGGCTACAGAAAGTAATCTTGCTTGGATCCATTACACAGGCCATGTCACTCCCAAGCCTAGCATGGGTGAGCGTTCACGCTTCCCGTCCCACCAGCCAGAGCAAAGGAGAGAGCTCTTCCTTGGAGCAGAAAGAAAGGC
>NW_005842328.1:93776-189095 GCF_000455745.1 Alligator sinensis | reverse complement strand
CAGGAATGCAAATTAAAATAATTTCCAAAAGGACCCCAGGAAGTAGAAACTAATGGGGAACTATACGGAGCTTATGTGGCAGCAAAGGCAAACCAGCCAATAGTTGAGAGGCAATAGTTGCAGAGCACGAGCCACGAATCCCAGCATAAGAAACGCCTGTGCAAAAAAGAGCGGAGAAGCCTTCTGTAGCAGAGCCGCAAAAAGCATGCAAAACTCGGAGAGCGGCCCAGACAGCTGTGATCTTCTCCATTCCCTTGGGAGCTCGCATGACCCCTTAAAGCAGCAGGAAAAGGCTTGCACCTCGGGACATGACAGCGCATGTGATAACTGAAAAAGAGGGCACAATCTCACTGCTGAGCAAACAGCTGGCTCCAGAGCCCTGGGAGCTAGTGCCAAAACTGTCACGAGGGAAGGAGCACACCTAATCCCAGGGATGAGTGGAAGAGCTATCGTAGGTGTTGCAGACAAAGGACCTGAGCCACTTATCCTGTGGGATAAGGCCCTTCGGGTGACTCCACGCACAGCAGTGAATCAAACCATGCAAGGTGAATGGGGCAGGAAGAGCCACACCGTCCTTGCAGGAGAATGAAAGCCCCAGGGCAAGAAGCTTGTGTAGCCTGAAAGAAGCCTGTATATACACCCTCTTCAGCCCCTTGTTGCCCTGCCTTGGCTCCTTCAGTCTAACAGCTTCTTGTAGCTCCTGAGCGAGACATCCCGGAAGGGGATGCAGCATCCTTGGTAGGTACGGACCACGTGTCCCAGCAGACGGCGGAGGGAGGATTCCCCTCTCTCTGACGGATCTTGGTGACTTTGCTTTTGTGGGCTGTGTTTCCCTAGCATCGTTTGGCCTATATGTAAAGGGGACCACTCCGCTGGCGTATTGACCGAGTGTCTCTCATCAGTCCTAACGCGATGTGGGGAAGTGCCGTGGCCGTGACTGAGCTCAGGGCAGCCCATAGGATCATAGACAATGAGGCTGGAAGGGACCTCAGGAGGTCACATCCAGTCCAACCCCCTGCTCCAAGCAGGACCAGCCCCAACTGCATCATCCCAGCCGAGGCTTTGTCTACTGTGTCTTAACAACCTCCAAGGATGGAGAGTCCACCACCTCTCTGGGAAGCCTGTTCCAGTGCTTCACCACCCTCCTAGTGAGAAAGTCTTTCCTAATATCCAACTTAAACTTCCCTTGCTGCAACTTGAGTCTATTGCTCCTTGTCCTGCCATCTGCCCCCACTGAGACCAGCCCAGCTCCATCCTCTTTGCAGCCCCCCTGCAGGGAGGTGAAGGCTGCTGTTCAATCCCCCCTCGGTCTTCTCTTCTGCAGACTCAATTAGCCCAGTTCCCTCGGCCTCTCCTCACCAGGCTCATGCTCCAGCTCCCCCACCATTTTCACTTCAATTTTCTTTATCCTTTCTGTAGCGGGGGGGCTCAAAACTGGATCTATTGCTGGGATGAACCCCACATCTCTAGCGCTAACCTAGTGTCTGAAGAGCTGAGCACCCATGCCTGCCCACCCGCTAGCACAGGGGGTTCCCAACCCGGTGGGGAATCAGCTGGTGCCACCACAGTGTAACTAGACATGGGGAAGAAAGCATGCATCACTGGTGAGGGCCATATCCCAACCTCCAAACATGGGCGATCTCGTCTCCAAATGCAAAGGGGAAAAGATGCTTCCATGGATCGGCAAGACCGTGACTCACGGCAGCTACTAAGGATGCTCCTTCAGTTAGCCAGGCAGACAGCAATCTCCAAGGGTTTCTCTCAGCTGGGTTGTGACTCATCTGTTGTGCTGTGACTCAGGATCCGTGGTCAGCTACTGGGTGCACTGGGGAAGTCAGAGGAGGGCCCTGGCCAGGTGCACTGACGGAGAGCTGAGTGTCATCGGTAGCGTGGTGGAAAGGCAACTCACACTGTCCTGCAGCATGAAGGAACCAGGTTCAGCTTTCTGCAAACCTTCAGCACCTCTAACTTCACTTCAGATCCCAAATCCAGCCTCAAAGTCTCTTCTTAGCTCTGTCAACCATCATTTGATCCCTCAGCTCTGTCAACTATCACTTGATCCCTTGCAGGTGCCTGGAAGTCTGATATGGGGGAGGTGGCGGAAGTTGCCTTATCACACAAGGTGTTGTCACAAGCTGCTTCTTGTGAATGTAATTCTTTATGGAGCTAGGGCATAGGGAAACTAGCAATAAAGGGACATGTGCACCTGTCCTTTGTGTATTTACACACAACCCCACGAGGCAGGGCAGTTCTATCGACCCGCTTTTGCAACGTATGGAAATTAAGGGATTTGCAAGAGGTCTCACGGGGAATCGGTGGCAGCAGAGGGAATTGCATACCTATTCTCCTATGTTTAGGGGATGGTCTTCACCCACAGGAACTTTTGTTCCTCCAGATGTGTGAGTATAACAGTCAACATTAACTATCGCCACCCTGTTTTCTAGTGGGTGGGTCTTAGTGCCTGCGCTTCATGGAAATTATACCATCATGCACCAGTGCAGTGCCTTACAATTAGCCCAGCTCACATCATTAGTCCAGCACACTTTGTCTTGTTTTGGGAAGATGAAAGAAACCTGCCATGGGGCTGTGATGGGAAAATCTGCCATGGAGCTTGGACACCGTAGCTGAGTTTGGGCCACTGATGCCAAGTGCTTTTCAGGGGCATTTCCTGCCTTTTAGGGGCTTACAATTGAAATGTGCTGGAGGATATCATTCCCCATTTTTACAGACAGGGAACTGAGGTGCAGAGTGAGGCAGGGTTTGCTCACTCAAGCAGGTCCCAAGGGGAGTTGGGAATTCAGCCCTCCAGAGTTGTGGGTCCACATGGAAACCTCCGGTCCTTTCTCATGTCAGCCTCTTCAAAAAATCAAATGATGTGAAAAAAAATGCAACATAACAGGTTTACTAAAGATGATTGGGCGATGCACCTTTTTTCCTTTTCTCTGTGCTAACACATGGAAGGAGCTAGGCACGTTCAGCTTGCAGAAAAGGCACTTAGGAGGGGATGTAATAGCAGTCTTCAAATACTTGAAGGACTGCACTGAAGAAGAAGGAAAGCACCTTTTCTCTCCTGCTGCAGAGAGGAGGACATGAACCAATGGCCTGACATTGCAGCAAAGTATTTTTAGACTGGGTAACTATGGAAAAAAAACCCAACAAAAAACAAAAAAAAAAACTTCTTCACTGTGAGAAGTGTGAGGCAGTGGGATAGACGCCCAGGGAAGGTGTGGACTCTCCATCACTGGAGGTGTTCAAGAAGAGGTTGGACAGCCTCTGGTTGGGGATGGTTTAGGCATAGCAATGCTCTACCAGGGCTATTTCCCAGGGTTCGGGGCTTTGCTATTGCTCCCCCCACCACCTTTTTTCTGCCACACACGTCAAGATGTTTTTAAGCCTCTCCAGAGGCATTGGGTGTTGGCTATAGCTAAGGCTGGGGACTTTGACTGCGCTGTGCCAATGCTCCTACTTGGACCAAAGCCAGAGGTTACTGTTGGAGGGTCTTGCCTTTCTGCTCAGGGTTATACTCATCACAATATTTGGGGTCAGCAAGGAATTTTACCCCATGGTCATATTGGTACAGACTGTGGGGGTTTTGCCTTCCTCTGTAGTGGGGGGCATGGCCTCTACCTGGGACCTCTTGCATTTATATTGATATTTTATAGAAGCAGGACGTTGGCTGCTGTGATTCCTCTGCCTTACCTGGGGCATGTTCGGGTCTTAGGTCTGCGTTGTGTCAGGGTTGAGTTTTATGTACAGTTTAGATTATGGTGGTATGGGATGGTTTGGAGAGGGCTGATCCTGCCTCAAGTAGGGGATTGGAGTAGATCCGACTTGTGGAGGTCCCTTCCAGCCCTGCTTCTCTATCACTCTGTGCCTCTTCACTCACCAGTAACAACAGTAGCACACCCTCTGGTTAGCATAGTCCCATTGTGATTAACTGTGGTTCATTGCTGAAATGACACCGAGGGAACTAATTATGGCATTAAACCACAAGTGACAGAACGTAAGCTTTTCCTCCACAAATTCAAATGTCTTTCCAAAACCACTGCTCTTTCTTGCATCATGCAATGTAAAAGGAGCTTTGGTGTTGTTGTGAAATGCTGGTTTTGACCTCCCTTTTTCATTTTTGAATCATTCCTGTAACTTTCAGGAGGGCGTTCCCTTGGCTATCTGGCGTACAGGATAAATGGAGACGTGTTGATAATCACAGGGGGGAAAAAAAAACACCTTATTTTCTTGAAATAGAAGTGTTGACACCTCCTTCAGAAAATAAAAACTGTTCAACCAAACAAACTCATTAAATGCCCCTCGAGTGCCATGGCAAAATTATAATTGCACATCTCGACTGACATCCCAGGTTTGCATGCAAAGATCGCTAATTGTTCTGCAATCTTCCCCTCCTAGATGAGTGCCAAGATAATGAATATTTAAGAAAAGGCTTCTTGAGTTCTGTTTCTGAAAGACATTTTCAGGACAGTGGCGTGCATCTCATTTGTAATGCATCATGGGATACGAGTTTTGGCTGCGGCATCAAAGCGGAGGTTGAGCGTGTTGTACTGCTGGATATGGCTGATACCAACAGCACGGTCTAGTCTAGCTTAAAGGAAGGTTTTGTTGATCTTGTTGATCTAGATCATAGAAATCACAGAAAAGTGGGGCTGGAAGGGACCTCACACCTAGTCCAACCCTCTGAGTGAGGCAGGATTATCTCTATCCAAACCATCCGATACAATCCATCATCTAACCGATTAGAAAAAAAAAAACTATTGTCAACCCCAAAACTGGTGTCAACCCCAACATGACACCAGACATCACCCCCTCACCTGCCACAGATAAGTAGAAGTCAACATCCTGCTGTTATAAACGTCATTAATATACACCAGAAGACCCCCACCATAGAGGAAGGCAACCTCCCAGTCCATACCAATTTGACCATGGGGTAAAATTCCTTCCTGACCCCAAATTTGCCATTGGTTTGACCCTGAATAGAAGGGCAAGACCCTCTAGCTGGGAACCTCCAGGTTTAAATCCCAGCAGGAACATCAGCATGGACCAGTCAACATCCCCAGCATGGGTTGCAGTCAACAATCAAAGCCTCTAAGGAAGACTTAAAGAAACCCTGGATGTGTGTTGGGGGGGCGGGGAGATGGGAAATCCTCTCACAAGAGTTCATCCAAAGTAAAAGATCATCTTTGCTTTAGCAAGTGTTTAGTCTAAGGAAGGGACAAATGCAGAAAAAAGCACTGCTATTCTCATTTTGCAACTAGAAAGCAAGAAATAGAGGGAGGCTACATTTTTTTCACAAAAAAATGTTTATTTGCCAAAAATCAATAAGCAAGCTGTAAACAAACAGATTCAGCTGAGAATTTTGTATTTTTTCTGAAAATAATGGGGAGAAAATTGGAAAGGTTTCATTTAGCAGTTTCCTAAAAGATGTGTTTGGATCATTTTTTATTACTATTTTGGAATGACAGGTTTATGTGAAATTGCCAGAATTATCATTACTACTTTTAGTAGTAGTAATGATAGTAGTAGTAAACACCTGAAAATGAATGCAAATGTTTTCTGTTAAACAAAATGTTTCAACCTGATCCAAAATGATATTATTTTCCCCTGAAAAACTGGAAAAAAATGCATTTCTGGTTGGCCAGCCATGGGGTTTTTTTGGATATTTCAGTTTGGCTGGTGAACCAAGAACTCAGTTATCTGCACAGCTCTCGCACTAAGGCACTGGGAGGTGAAGTGGTTTCCTATCGTCATACATCATCAGGCACAAGGTTAGGAACTGAATTCAGATCTCCTGAGTCCAGTCGAATGCCTATATTGCAAGATCATCCTTCCACTCATGAATAATACAGCCCTCAATTTTTGTGTGTGTGTACTTACGCCTTAAAATGACTTTGCTTCTAGTTGTCTTCATTGCAAGTGCATTTACCAACACTTAACAAAAGGCTAGATACATGTGGGGCTGGACTGTGAACTCTGGTCTCATAGATTCATCAGTGTTTGGGTCGGAAGGGACCTTAGCAGATCATCGAGTCCGACCCCCTGCCCTGGGTAGGAAAGGGTGCTGGGGTCAGACGACCCTAGCCAGGTGCATGTCCAACCTCCTTTTGAAGACCCCCAAGGTGGGGGAGAGCACCACCTCCCTTGGAGCCCATTCCAGATTCTGGCTACCCTTATTGTAAAGAAGTTCTTCCTGATGTCTAACCTGAATCTGCTCTCCATCACTTTGTGGCCATTGCTCCTAGTTACTCCAGTGGGTGCTCTGGTGAACAGAGCATCTCCTATTCCTTGATGCCCCTGCCCCCATGAATTTGTAGGCAGCCACAAGATCACCTCTCAGCTTTCTCTTGCGGAGGCTGAAGAGATCAAGATCCCTCAATATCTCTTCATGGGGTTTCCTGCAGGCCCCTAACCATGTAAGTGGCCTCCTCTGAACCCTCTTGAGGTTGTCCACATCCCTCCTGAAGTGCAGCGCACGAAACTGGACACAGTTCTCCAACTGCGGTCTGACCAGTGTCGCACAGAGGGGGAGCATCACCTCCCTGGGCCTTTTCATCGTGCACCTGCTAATGCATGATAAAGTGCGGTTAGATTTACTGATCACTTCGTCACATTGACAACTCATGTTCATCTTGCAGTCAGCAGTGACTCCGAGATCCCTTTCCACCACTGTGCTGCTGATAAGGTCGTCCCCCCGCCTGTAAGTGAGTTGGTGATTCCTTCTCCCCAGGTGCAGCACCTTGCACGTGTCCTTATTGACCTGCATCCTATTCTGTTCACCCCATGTTTCCAACCTGTCCAGATCTGCCTTTGAAAAAATTTGGTTTATAGTTACCTGGGTCCTTCTTCACTAATTTGTGCTAAGAGTTGGTGGGCTGGTTCCCCCTTTATGCCTGTCTATGATCCAATTGGGAGATTTGTCCTGATCCAAGTTCAGGGATACAGAGGCAAAAAACTCATTGAAGACCTCAGCTTTGTCCGCCCTATGTGTCACTAGTTGCCCTACCATCTCAACAGAAGGTCACTGAAGTTGGCAGTCATGTTACAAACAGTGAGAAAACTCAGAAGAGCAAGGGATTCAGTCTCTGTCTGAATTTCATTAGCTAAAACTGGCATAAGGCAGGGATATTTAAAAAAAAAATACACCCGCAATCTAATCTTTCCATCCATAATCTTTCCATGTTTTGGATTAAGTAAAACGATGTTGATATATTAATTTTAAGATGTCCTGACTCACTGTAGTAAATTCAAGTCAAACAAGTTATTCGGTACGAGTGTGCATGTGCAAAGTGTGCGGGCACGTGCGCACCTTGGAAGTGTGCTGCATTCGATGTCTCAATTTCATTCTTCCACAGAGTCAGATCATTAATAGGCTTGCATCTATTTAAGGAAGAAGCCTTTGTTTTGGTGAATTGCACCTGGCATCTGCATCTGGAAGTGCGGTTACGTGTACAGTAGCTGTATTTTATATCAAGCAGGAGGTGGTAATTAAAAGCAGCCTCTTTATATTTAGGTACAGAACGGGATAAAGGTTCTTCCAAGTTTCAGAGTTAATATAACCGTCAATTTGCTGAAAGCTTTTGTCGTTTCTTTGAAACAAGATGTAGATACAAATGAGGGTTTTCTGAAGAAATAGGGATATGCTCGTGGGGCTCCTCTGTTACTTCTCTATTTAAGGAGATAAAGGTTATTATTTGCTTTAGAATTAATAACCTGTCTTGTTTTGTTGGGCATTTTGTATAGGTTTTTCTGTTGAAACACCAGAGACAGGTTAAGTCGATGAAGACAACAAAACCTTTCATAGTCAACCTGCATCAATATGTTCATAGATTCATCAATTTGAGTCCAGGAGTGACTCTAATATTAATATTTTGCCCTGGAATATCCTCAAGATGTGGACAACATGTCTGGACCATGATTGTGGCAGCCTGCATATCGTGCATTTAAGAATTTCACTTGGTTTTCCTACGTTGAGCCCAACAACCTGTGTTTGCACTGCAGCATGTGCTGATTGTAATGGTGAATTCAGCACGGCTCTTGAAAAGCAGCTTAATCACCGAAACCACTAGCAAGGGATGCAAATCATTGTCAAGGCTCAGGGTGGTCCCTCCGTTCTCCACCGAGCTTCTGCTGACCTTCCTTCCAGGGAGCAGCTGAGCAGAATGGAGAAGGAGGTGAAAACTGATTTATTTCCCAGGGAAGGTATCCCATGCAGAGGGTTGTCTGGGGAGACTCACAGCCATGATACCAGCAGGGAATGATGTGAGTTCCCATTTAAACGGCAAAAAACCCCTCTACCTCCATCGTCCCTTATTGATCATCACCCTCTTTATGGTATGAGACTGTCCCGCGCTGTACACTGCAGGGGAGAAAACAAAACAAAACATTTCTACAACCTACAACCTAAAGGCTAGGGCCTAAGAGATTTTTTTTGGGGGGGGGATGTAGTACAGGGGGGTCACAAAAATATATTTATTGCTCTGTTTGCCACTATGATAAGTGCCTGGGTGTCATGGGGGGCAATCAAAACACCGACAGTAGTGCACACTGTGCAGTATGCTTTTGGCTTCCTAAAGAAACAAGAACCAGCATTGTCGATCAATATGTTTCTGTATTCCTGAGGACCAAAAGGTGTCTATATTGTGGAGACATCCTGTATTGTGGTCACAGCTGGCAGAGATGCCTACACTGAAGCCTGCCTAATTCTTTTCTCTGTCTCAGACTCTGTTTTCCAATGCCTGTAACTTTGTCAACTGTTCAGGCTAAAATTTTCCATGCTGGGTGTCTGCCTCAGACAGAGTATTTTTAGAAAGCTTCAGCAGAAACTGGTACAGCTCTTTTTGTGAATGAGGTTGGGAGGAAAGATGTTCTTTTAATCCTGTTGAAAAAGATTCTCACCATCGTTTTATTCAGGAAGTCTAGCACGTCCATGGCTTATACCTGGGACCCGAAACGGGGCCCCAGGGCCAGAGTGGTGTCTTCTGGTATTTCCTCTGAAAATACACCCTCATTTGGCTGAATTCCCAGGTTCTGGAGAGTTGCATTTTTCACATGCTCAGTAGGGGTGTGTCAGAAGCTGGCGTCATTAATCTTTGAAGATGCTTTCTGCATCGAACATGCCCCTTGCCCGCACGGCTCGTACATAACCATCGAACTGCACGTTCCCACCCTAGGTGTAGAGCTGAACAGGCCGTGCTCAGAATGGATGCGGTGGGCTGTTGTGATGAAGGTGACTGTTGCCCCTGTACTCTCGCTGCTCCACTTGCTGCCCTTCATGAAGGGAATGGCCTGATTCAGACACAGAGAGGTGAGGATTGAAAGGGGCAGACAGGAGGAGCTGCCTGGAGGCTCTGTATCCACTGGAGAATGCTCCATCATCTCCTTCCATAGCCTGGCCTAGCAGCCAGGTTTCTATCTTCTGCGCCATCAAAGAACAGCTGTGAAAGCCACTGCCAAATAGCGTGTGCCCCCTGCCCTACTACAAGCTGGCAAGCACACCTTTATAGAGGTTAATGCTAGGATGGGACATTATCTTCCTGCAGACCAGGTTCTTGCCTAACCCAAGGCACAAAATCTCCCCACTCAGCCATGGGTGACTGGTGCCTCCTGAGTCGGGGGGTGGGGAGGCAAAATTTGTGGGTGGGATCGGGGTGGGCCAAAAGCCCCATATGCACTCCTATACTTCTGTGCCGCGGCTTAGTGCCCTCCGCCTAACACATCACTGGCCTGCGTGGCAAAAAAACTGCCCAGTCCTGAGCGGTGCCGAGTCAGGGGCCAATCTCAGGGGGGGCATGTGCCCCCCCCATGCTCTTCCTACCAGTTTCCTGTGTACTCAGCAATATCTGTAACTTAGGTGTGTGAACGTGTCTTTACAAGGCCTCCCAGGCCTGGTATCAGGGGCCATTTGTTCACGCCACAAAATTGGCCTTAGTGCCCTTTTGCATCTCTTTAATGGTGCAGCTATTTGGGTATGTTGGTGGCGTAATGAGCGTTTAATAACGCACAAAGTAAAACATCTCCGAGATGGTTTAGTTTGCCATGGAAGGAAGCACCGGGGCCCATGCATCTTGGGGGCTGTGCAGGCAGCCCGGCGGCAGCCTGTGCAGGCAGGCTCCGCTGAAGGGAAAAAAAAAGCAGTGAGCCTGATCTTTTTTTTTTTTTTCTTTTCTCCCCGGAGCCTGCCTGCCTGAGCTACGCGGGGACCCGGCACTTCCCTCTGCAGCTATGGTGCCCTCTGGGACCGCTCGGGCTGGGTGCTTCTGAGTGGGTGCTGCCTGGGGGATGCTGCCACTGCCACAGAGGGAAGCACCAGCTCCCACCACAGCTCAGGGACTGCTGAGCCCGCCAGCAGCTCATCCTCCCCTCCCCGCCACCGGACAGGCATGTAAGGGTCAGGCCCGACTCTTATGCACACGCCATGGGGTTTAGTTTGCCCTAAATTGAAGCAGTGTTTTTAAAGATCCATCGCTTCAATTTAGGGAGAATTAAACCAAAGTAAACCCTCGTGGCGTGTACAAATGCCCAGGATTTCCTCTAAGGGTGAATCTACCACATCTGGAATTGTGCCCAGATGTTGATTTTCCTCATTGCTAAGCAAGTGTGCCCAGTTTCTCAACTGAAGTTGTCTAGATCTGTGATTCTCAACGTTTTTCAGATTTAAGGCTCTCCTCACAAGACTCAAGGCCGCCTTGAAAAATGCCAGTTCTTCACTTGCACTCATTTTTTGACTGTGGAAAAATACTAGAGCAATTTTTTTCTGTTACAAAGAGCTTAAAAAGACCACAGCAGCTCAGAATGGTTTTGATAATCTGGATTCTTGTGAACCGGGTGTAGGTGATGGTGCACCGAATAGCACTACTACTGTGTGGCACCCTACATCACCCTTAAACGTATCTCATGGCACCCCAGGATGCTACAGTGCCCTGCTTGAGAAGCACTGGTCTAGATTCACCTCCCAGCCTTGGGTTCTCACTAATCCTTTTTCTACTGGACTGAAGAGCTATCTATTGTCAAAAAATCCATTCCCTGTATAGGAACATGTTGCTCCACAACCTTTTCTTGATTACGATAAATAAACTGAGTTCTCGAGTCTTCACTATACGTCAGGTTTCCCAGATCTTAGATGTTTCTTGCAGCTCTTTTCTTTACATTTGCTGGTTTTGTGGCATCCTCTTTGAAGGTTGGGCCCCAGAATAGGACACAGTCTCCAATGATCACCATGACAATGCCACCTCCCCTACTTCTACTCAATATTCTCCTTCTTATACATGTAGGCATCACTGTTGCTGTCTAAGCGGTGGTATCATACTGGTCTCTCATGCTTAGGTGGTATCGTCCATGACATATAAGTCCTTTGCACAAGCGAGGAAAAATGTAATTGTGATCAGCAGTCTTTGTTCCTCCGTGTACAACTTTCTGTATTAAAAGTATTAAAAGTTTTCAGTATTAAAACATTCATACTGCTGCCATTTGTAGCAGTTTTGTACACGGATATCAATTATACTGCAAAAATCAATGGATGGGTGAGTAGTTATTGCCTCCGAATGAGGTGATGAGGGCACTCAAGAGTTTGCAAATGCCAGAATTAAGGATGCCCTATAACCGTAATTTGGCCCCTTATAGTTTGGCATTATGATACTGTTTTTTGTTACAGGATCCCTTACAATTTGGTACCATCAAAGCACTTAGTAGCTCCATTTTTTTTTCTTCACCTTTTCATTCAGTGTATAGCCACTTTGTTGATTTATAACAATTAAAACATGCCCCTCCAGGCTGTCATTACAGACACTTATCTATATAGTTCCTCACTTTATCATCTTTAATAGGACAAAGGAAAAAAAAAATCCCAGAACTATTCAAATGATCGTCTCAAGAGGAACTCAACTCACAGACCTCTGCAGGTGTTGCCCACCATTCAGATACACAACCCAAAAACTGTTCTGGGATGAGAATTAAAAAATTGCTTCTAGGCTTTTGCATGAAGCTTCTTACTGGGCATGTCTACATGTGCATTAATGTGTCATAGGTAATGTGTATTAAGTTTAACACCTGTCATAACAGGTACTAACTGAATGTACAGTAACTGGCATTACTGTGTAGTAGCACCGGTTCATGCCTCTTTAGTGATGCTAATGTACAGTAGACTAATTAGACCGCTCATTAGCACAAAAGCAGAGCTTTTGATATGACATGCTAATGCTCAGTAGAATTAGTCTTCTGCACATTTAGCATCTCATATAGACATGCCCACTGTGGCTCAATAATACATTTGTTTGCATACTGTCCCTTCAGGGGCAACTGCAAATTTGGGCTTTCCTAAATTCTGAGTGCTTGACTTACTAACCTCATAGTTCTTTTAATAAGTCCCCACCCCCTCCTACTGAATATATCATGTATCAGTCATTTTCCTGCCGATACATCCATAAAGTCTATGTACCAAGAAAGATAAAGGTTGAGGAGAACCAGAACTTCATTCCACAGAATAACAAATAAATAAAAATTAATATCAGGCAAAGTAATTGCTAACTTCAAGTGCATGAACATTCATCAAAAATTCATAAGCATCTGATACAATCTAATTTTGTTCTTACTTTTTTATAATTATTATTTTATAAATCCTCTTAAAAGGATTGCTGGGGAAATGATGAGCGGTTTGGAAAGAGCCTGGAGATAGTCTGCGATACAGTGGCCTCAAGAACATTGGAGCGGGTGAGGCCAGATGGCGTGTTTCCACACCACCCTGCAGATAACCAGGCAGTGGAGGAGTGGAGCAGGTACAGGTCAGGACTCAGGAGACTTGGGCACTGTTTTCTGTGCCCCGCTGCTGGGAGCAGACTGCGGCGGCAGCGGTGGAGTGGGAGAGCTCCCGGCACATGATGCAGCTTGTCTTTTCTCTGTGGTGCAGCCAGCATTGCCCCTGCAACAGTGGGTGTGTCTACACGTTCATTAATACACTTTAGGTAATGTGCACTAAATCCAGTACCTCCCAACTTGTCTACACATGCATTTTAATGCACATTAGCCTATTTTAATGTGAATTAAAGCATCACAAAAAGTGCTCTTTAGCTAATGTGGATTAAAATAGGCTAATGCTCATTTTTCTAGTACCTTACAATGGAGGTACTAGATGTAATGCACATTACCTAAAGCACATTAATTGAACATGTAGATGCGCCCTTCTGTGAGGTACCAGAAACATGCTCATTAGCCTATTTCAATGTGCATTAGCTAAAGAGCATGGGTTGTTTGTTTGGTTTTTTGTGACACTTTAATGCAGATTCAAATAGGCTAATGAGCACTAATGAACACGTATAGATGTACCCAGTAATAACTAATATACCTACATAGTATTGGTAGCTGCAGAATCAAATGCTATAGTTTGGAGTTGTGTGGTTGAATGCTAGTGTGAGCGTGGTTTGCAAGTCTGTTTTGCTACAAACCCTGCTCTCATTAGGCTGACATCAAGATTTTGAAGCCCATGAATATCTCCTCTGACTTCCATGGTCTTGGGATCAGCCCTGTCTTGTTCAGTTCTTGTGTAGATAGTTTTATCCTGCTTAACTCTCACAGGCATCTCTTGCAAGGGCATGTTTGTTTTCACTGAGTGCCTGGTTGGAAGCCAGATTCCTCCCTTCACAGCATCCTGGGGGATTTGGCGGTGTAGGTTTAACCACGATGAGAGAGGCTAAATGTCATTGATTGACTCCACGTGTTCAGAAGGTTAAGGCCTTGAAGGTGGTTAGTCATCCTTGTGCATAGCTCCATCCGTTTCTGCCAAGATTTTGTGATCCATGCTGCAGGTGTGGTGAGGACAGAGGCCTTATTTTCTCAGCGACTGGGGCCTGCTCACAAAATAGGCCCTTTTGCTCCCTAGCTTTGCAAATGGATGCTGGTTTTCACGTCTGAATGAATAAATGGTCCTGACTAGTTTCACATTATCCCCCCACGCACATGCCCTGCAATCTATTCTGATCTATAAATACAGAGGATGAACAATTGGACTGCGCCATTACAAAGTTGAGACACTTCTTCTCCTTTAAGTAATAATGGATTTTGGTGAGTTTGGGGGCTTGCAGTTAAATAATGGCATTAGCAAGATGTCTTAAAGCTTAGCAATCGGCTTCGGGTGCTCTCTTCCCTGAGCTTTTATGTGCAGGTATTAAAAGCAAGCTGTGGTGACTTAAATGTTTTTTTGATGTAAAATGTGCCCGTCTAGGAGTCACAGAGCAGGGTGACACCAAGTTCTCTTGATAGATGCTGCAGCTGTCCTTCAGTTGCACAGAGCTCTCCCAGTTCTGGGTAGTGGATGCAGTGGAGAGTTCATTGCAGATGATATGAAACGTATCTGGAAATAGCTCTAGCGCCCATTAGGAGCTCCCTCGGTTCTTTGGATTAATTGCATGGCCTGAATTCTGTCTGCAAGGCTTGCATTGCTATGAGCGTTGTCAGCAGATCGAGGGAAGTGATTCTTCCCTTCTATTTGGCACTGGTGAGGCCACATCTGGAGTCCTGTGTCCAGCTGTGGGCCCCCCACTACAGAAAGGATGTGGACAAATTGGAGAGAGTCCAGTGGAGAGCAGTGGAAATGGTTTGGTGATTGGAGGACATGACTTGTGAGGAGAGGCTGAGGGAACTGAGCTTATTTAGTCTAGAGAAGAGGAGACTAAGGGGGATTTAATAGCAGCCTTCACCTCCCTGCAGGGGGTTTCAAAAGAGGATGGAGCTGGACTGTTGCCAGTGGGGGCAGATGACAGGACAAGGAGCAATGGGCTCAAGCTGCAGCAAGGGAAGTTGAGGTTGGATATCAGGAAGAATTTTCTCACTAGGAGGGTAGTAAAACACTGGAACAGGTTATCCAGAGAGGTGATGGACTCTCCATCCTTGGTGGTTTTCAAGACCCGGGTAGACCAAGCCTTGGCTGGGATGGTGTAGTTGGGGCTGGTCCTGCTTGGAGCAGGGGTTTGGACTAGATGTGACCTCCTGAGGTCCCTTCAACCCTCGTTGTCTATGATTTCTATAAGGCTGAGAGTAGCTGGGATGCCAGGTAAAATGATGCCCTCAGACCTGTGCTGCCCTGTTGCCTGTGCTGTTTCACCTAATGAGCTTGGTTTGGTTCAAGTGCAGAGACAGTGACTGCTTTTGCCCACAGGCACCTTTGAATACCATCCCAGGGCTTTAGGGTTTCGAACCAACCTTGGTTAACATCTTGATTTCCATCAGGGAGGTGTAAATTGGAGAAATGCCATCAGAATTGGTGGGGTTCCCCTGTTTGGGTGCCAGTGTTGCTCTGGTTGCAATGTATCCCCTAAGCTTTTATACTGCTAGGGCCAGAGAGTCTTGGTTGTATCTTGGCCTGAGTTGGGGTGGTGGAGAGCCAGGTCAGCTCAGGGGCAGCTCCAGGGCTGGTAGTGACTCCTAGTGTAGACAGATGTAACACTTACACCTGTCAGACAGTGTGTTGTGGGCTCAGCTTATCCGCTGGCTGTAACAGGAGTTACAACTGGCTGTTCTGTTGTAACTGCTTGGTGTGTCTGCTCAAGTAGAATCTCATGAGCAGTGACTTACTGGTGACGTAGAAGGTGTTTCACTCCCATGTCAGCTTCCCTGGATTAACTTCCCTTCTCTCCAGATAGGAATGGACACACAACACAGTTACAACCCATCAGCTCATAAGCCAAATTCCAGGGGTTCCTGCTTCATGTGCTTGCTACTTCTAGGGTGCACAGCACCTCTGCAAAGGTCCGCAGCACCAGCAAGGAATGGGAAGTCTCCCTTACTTTGAGCAATGGTGCAGCAGGTGTGTGGCATTTCTGTAGGAGCTGGCTGGTGGCTTCTCCCTCTCTGTCCTTTTTGGGGCCTAGGGACAGACTGATGCCCTTGTTCTCTGAGCTTGACTGTGCTCTAATCCCATACTGGAGGGATACAAGGACCCTTGTCTTGTTTCATCACCCCACGATGGAAATCATCTTCCTGGGAGTGATCTTCCTGGGAGCTAAACTGCCATCCGCTGAAATGCCAAGGGTGGTTTGTGATCTCCTGGTCTGGATCAGGGGCCTGGCACATCCAGTTTTGACCAGGACCCGGAGCTCTCTGGAGCAGGGGTTACCTCCATGCTTCATCAATATACAGGGCCTTGCACAATGGGGAGCCACCTGGATGGTCCTCTAGGTGCTACTTTCACCTGAACTGTGAGTCCTAGAGATGTAATTATCCAGCTCTTCCCTTGGTGTGTCTGGGACTTTTGGTCTCCAAACTGATTTTAAAGGAAACAGGAATCTATACTGAGATCGAACCTAGCATGTCTACACTGCACAGTGTAGGGAGGGCAGAGAATCCCACATTGGCTCCGGGCCTGGGACCAATCTAGCCAGGGCGGATAGCATGGTAATGTAGCCTCTGTGATACCATAGCTCACCTATTCCTAATGTATGAGCTACGTGCACTGGAGCTGGTGTGGGCACATCCCAAATGAACATACCTCTTTACAGGCTGATTCTTCCTCCTTTCCAAGGATCGTCAACTGCCAAGTTGGGAGGGGCACTGGAGAGGACACCAATCCATCTCATGCCCCTCAGGTCCCCAAGATCATCTGCCTGCATCTGTATCCTTGGCAACTCTCAGGAAGGCAAGGCTAGTGAAATGCCATCAGATCCCCTTCACATCCATTCCTTACCTTTCCCCCAACTCCTTTCCTATAATTGCTTCTCTTCAGGGCTGCCCAGGTATGAAATGAAACACTCCACATGCCTTGCAAGGGTTACCCTTGGCATCATCCCCGCTTGGTTCTGAGTTACGGCTGCAGCCACGGTTGATAATGACTGTATTGGTGAGGAGCTGGACTGCGGCCAGAGTTCCTGGAAAGCCGAAGGAACATCACCCAGTTTAGCTGTAATCAACCTCTAGCATACCACGACCGCAAGAACACTAATCAGAGGTGCTGGCTGGGGGTTATTAGCTGGGAACGAGTGTGCTGGAAGTGTCGTGCTTCGATCATAAATGTAGGTGCCTGTTTAATTTTAATAAGGAGATTAAAAATGATATTAATTATTGAAGTGGAGAAGGGATGGCGAATCATTTGTGGAGCCCTGATGGCTGCAGGCTGTCACTGCTTGGTGGGGAGAGTATTTCTCTGGTGAGATGGAGTGACTTAAAGCACAAGGGCACAAAGCATACAAGGTTAGAGCATGCCAGGTTTGAGCTCTAGCATGGCAACACCTGGCTAGCTAACTTTGGTCTGCTTCTGGCATCATAGTCCCATTACTGCAGCCCATGAGAAGCCCAGGCAGTTGCACAGTTAGAAACAGCCCGTCCCAAGAACACAGCCCAACCAAGCCAAGCAAAGCTACAAATGAAGCTTGGGATATCAAAGCCATTGGATAGGGCATTTTTCTGTAATGTAATGCTAATGAATAACATACTGGAAGCTGTATGGGAGAGGGGTAGGGGACAGATCAGTCTGGACAGGCCATGCACATATACTCTTCCCTTGGACACCCATCATTTTCCATTATAAGAAACAAGATACTGGGCTAGAGGGACCCATGGTCTGATCCAGAACAGCATCCCTTATGCTTTTATCTGTTTTATAGAGCAAGATATGCCCTATCCATGTGTATGGCTGTGCACAGCATGTGGGTGTGATCTTCATGGCCAGGGACAGAAACGACACAGAAACTGGTATAAGTGATCGGAAACTGATTCAAAGCTGTCACGCAACAGAAGTTCAGTGCATATAAACTGCTTTCAAATGGGCCAAAACCAGTTTCAGATCAACCTGGATGGATGTAGTATCAGACTGAACTGATTTAGGTTAAATCGGTTTATTGAACTTCTGTCCCAGATCCCCTCCAGATTCAAGTTAGTTCACAGTCCCCCAGCATCCCAGGATGCTTTGCACCTCCCCTATAACCCCCCTGCCCCTTGCAACGTGGGTGAGCTAGACTTGGCCCAAGCTGTCTGCTCCAGCCCAGCAGGGAGGCATGCTCTAGCGCCCCCCAACTTCTGGCCTGGGCCACTGCAGGCATGTGGCTGCATTTCCAGAATCAGAAGTGATTCTCTGTTCACTTGCTTATTGGTTCAATCTACTCAGCTTAGACTAACATGCAGAGATTGAATCGATTCAGCCTCAGGCTTTTTGACTGTCTGTACTTATCCCATATTATTATGCCCATCTACCATGAGTCTTTCACCTGCATTCTGCCTGCTTCCACACCTTTGCTTGATCTATCCCTAACATACCAGCTTTCTGTACAGCTCCAATGACCAACATCTTTTAAAGTGAAAGAACCTGCCAGGACAATCATCACTCCTTTTTTACTATAAATGTTACAATTTCTCTCCCAAAATTACTTTTGCTCAAAGCCGACAAGAGCTCATATTTATTTCTGAAATAATGACAAGCTTGAGATAAAATATCATGAAACCCCTAAGGGCTGGAAATGGGTAGCTTTAAACTGTAAGGCATCTAGGATTGTGCTCCAGCCAAGAGGGTAAAGGCTAATCCATGCATCTTCACTAGTTGCAGAGAACGTCTCAACACTGTTTATGAATATTGCTAAACTGGATTCACAGCACTAATACCATGCACAGAGAACTAGGACATTGCATTGCAAAACCCACTCTGCACCAACATTGTTCATTAAACGATTAAAAAAAAAAGCTGTAAAAATACAGTCCCGATTCTTTAGATCAGTTGAGGACTCATTCCTGGCTTAGGTATGATATCCTGAACAAAATTCAAGTTTCTAGTATCTTCTAGAATCCTGACATCTAGTACCTGGCACTACTAGAGCTGTCCAAAAATGGTGGAAAGTTTTCTATAAAGAGAAAAGAACATATTCTTTCACAGAAAAACAAAAAACAAAAAACAAAACATTTTATTTGAACCATTTTAGTTATGGACTTAGTATAAATTTGTCATAGAATCATAGAAAATAAGAGTTGGAAGGGACCTCAGGAGCTCACATCTGGTTAAACCCCCTGCTTCAAGTAGGACCAGCCCCAGCTACATTATCCCTGCCAAGGCTTTGTCTAACCAGGTCTTAAAAACCTCCAAGGATGGAGATTGCACAACTCCATCCACAACTCATCATATTTCTGTCAGAATTGTAAAAAGAGAGGGCAGAGTAAGGAAGAGGAAAAATAAAAAGACAAAAAAATTGTATAAGCAACAACAAAAAAGACCCCTTAGAATGGAAACTGTAGTGTAACCCTATCCATAGGTATTGCTTGCCATGCTGATGTTTATAGTACACAAGTTAATAGATAGACTTTTATTAGTAAATGTTTAGGATTGTGAATACAAAAAAAGCTGACAAAGCCGGTTGGGAAATACATAGCGCCCGAGCGAGGGACTGCATCTATATCCATATTAGATATATAGCCATCATTCATCTGTATTCATTTTGTAAATTATATAATAGTATAAGTAATAGATTTTTTAAAATTGTAGACTTAAACTCTTTTTATGTACGCAAAAATGAGACTTTCCTTTACACACTTGAGAACAAGAAAGTCTTCAGTGAGACAGAATGGTAAAATAGTGGCGAGATCAGTCATTCTAATAAGAACTCCAGCACTACATACAAACTCCCTATGTACTTTTTCATATATTTGCATATATTTAAAAATATGCTATCAAGGCTTCAGGATGTGCTATCAAAGCTTCAGTAACCCTTGTTTATGTCTTGCCTCTTTTAAATAATAAGGATTTGCATAGTTTAATGCCATCATTTAAATTGCAAATGGCAGTGGCAGAAGCACAGAGTTAGTTCTGTAATAATCTGCAAAGTATATTTTCAAAAGAATCGGCTTAATGGTATTCTTGCCCTGTCACATTAAACTCCATGGTTGCCCAAGCCATCTTTGTCTGCCAAACCTAGATATCCTTCTCTGTGTTGCCCTTTGCAGTCCTGCTTCTCAGACTTACATTCACGTGCTCCCATCCACTGTTCCCGCACATGGAAAAGATGCTGAAAACCTAAGGTTATTTCCTCTCGAGACCAATCGTCTCCAGAAATTTATGAAGTAGCACCGCTGAATTAGACACGAGCCATAACTCTCTGGCACCAGATGAATGGATCAGTTCCAGTGTAAACTAAGGCTAGTTTAGTCAAATCAGCCATCTGTCCATGATGAATTTATACACTAATGTGGCACGTTGCCATGCAGTGGCTGTACTCATCTTGACTCAGAGGTGTCTGTCTGGAGGGCGTGCTGTTCAGCTTCAGATTTTCTCCATACCTTGGTTCATTAGCCCTGGGGTTGCATCTCTTCCCCCAGTGCTAGCAACCCTCCTCGAATGGCTAAATCCTAAAGAGGATGAGGATGCCTTGTTCCTAGTCACTGCGACGCAGAGAAGGGATGGTCTCTGCTCCAAGGAGCCTACAATCTGAACACACAACAGAGACAAAAGCTAGCTGAGAAGGGTAAACGGTGCAAGCATATATGCTTGTTTAAGCCTGGATTGTTCTGTGCGCCGAGTGTTTCCATCCACCTGCCTCTATCCTATCTGTGTTTGCATTGGGAGGTCCTTTCTTCCTCCACATAACTTGACTCCCTGCTAAAAGTCTTGAGGCTCCTTAAGAGGAATACCTTTCCTGAAAGGAGCAGGGCAACGCTTCTGGAGCAGGAAGATGATGGGCAAAATCCTGCGTTGATTTAGGATTATAGCAGCGGGCCTCGTAATCAATCATAACGGCTGAGAAGGCAAAGGCTGTTGTTTGATACATAATCATACTCCTTCAGCCTTGTAGCTATCCTCTGTTCATCGCAGGCTGTCAGCAGCAAATTACATTGAACGCTAGCTACCCAGCAACAACCCCTGATGTAGAAGAGGCTGGAGAGAAGCGCGGTTCTGTGTTGGGCGCAGCTTAGGAAGGTCAATTTTACACATTTCCTTGGATATTCATCATTTGTTTCCATGTCTAAGCTTATTGTATATCATGGTTTGGGATCATTTTGTTATATAGGCCTCCTCAGCATAGTGCACAGGGCTCAGAGAGACCCCAGCAAACCATTCCGGGTAGTGCAATGCACTGCAGACCCTGAATGGAGACTCACGGTGATAATTGTTCTCCACTGCCCTTCTGGGATACACCAGTTATTTGCTCCGTGTGGTTTCCATTTCTTCTTGTGGAACGCCATTTCAGATCAAGCTTATCCATGTCCAGATTGGGTCAGGCTTCCTCATCTGAATGAGCATAGACACATCTGTATACTCTAGCAAAGAGGCTGACATCAGTGGCAGAGCTGCTGAGAGCTGGAAATGGTGTGCAGTTTGTGATGGGAGGAACTGAAGGACAAATCATGGCATGTCATTGTGATTGTGTGCATAGAAATAGGAGTATAGAGGATGTGACCTTCATGTTTGGGATGCACCACTCATCCAGAAGTGCTCATCAGTGACAGGGAAGATGAAGGATCTTTTTTTTTTCTACTTTCTTCTATGAAAGGCACGTGCAACCATTACAGGAACCATAAAACCAAGTCAAAGTATGTGATCAAAGGCAGTTTAGGGTAGCAGGAAAAACTTTCTTGTTGCCAAAGCAGTGCACCACTGGAAGAGACTTTCCAGGGGAGTTGTGGGATCTCCTTCACTGGACTAGGATGGTTGGGGAATAGCATCCCTGCATTCGTGAAGGGGGTTGGGACAAATAATGCTTGAATTCCCTTCCAGCTCTGGGCATGTCTACACATGCACTTTAATGCGCAGTAGCCTATTTTACTAAGCATCAAAACATCACATTTAAAAAAAATGTGATTATGCTAATGCAGAATAAAACAGGATACTGTGCATTGAGCATTACTTACAAACCATGCACATTCATTACTGTGCATTAGGGCAGCCTAACGTGCATTTCTTTAGTACCTCACATTGGAGGGACTACATTTAATGTGCATTAGGAAAAGCACCTTAGTGCATGTGTAGACATGCCCTATGATTCCAAAAGCCACAGAGAGGTGAAAGTCCCACCTGTACAGCACAGCACAGCACAGCACAGCACAGCACAGCACAGCACCTGCTACTTTTAAGCCCTCTTGATAGGACCCCTGTGAGAATAAAGTGGTCCCTTGTTTTGTAGTGATTCCTTGAAGGAAGGAGGGGGTGGGGGATTTTCCCCCCACAAGGGTTGGAGGCCTACCCAGAGGGTAGGATCTAATAGCAGTAATGTCAAAAAACTACCAAATGTTATCATTGGCCTCCTTTTGTGTAAGAGACTTAGCTCTACTGTGGTCTCCATCGTCACTTCCATAGTCGCCTCTGGATAATTTAATGGGAGCCAATCTGTGGTTGAAGTATTTGTGAATAATGGACTTTTTTTTTTGGATGTGTGGATAAAACAAGAAATAAAAATATATGTTAGCGGAGGCATTCACAAAAGATGAAGACCAAAGTCAAGTAGATCATTTGGTGGATTTGGCCAGAGAAGTGTAGAATAAATGGACAGAGGATGTGTATATATGTGGATTTGTGGTTCACTCTGAAGTCTACCACACCCAGCATTTCTATGAAGTGCTCAGTACAGGGCTATGAAATACTCAGGACTCTCTTGATTGATCTGCATGGATGCCTCCACCCTACCTCTGCTTAATGCATTGGTATTACACTGAATCAAGGCCTGGATTTTCAAACATGGCCATGGCCAGTGCCCCTGGACGTACGCGTGTGTACTGATTGCCCATCAGGAAGCAGACACACGCACACTCAGCTGCCTGAGCTGCGGTAGAAATGCAAACATGTTTTTGCAAGTGCATGTCTTTTTTGTGGGTACTTCAGTTGTACCCAGTCTTAAAAAATGTGACCCTGTGTTCACAGGTCCAGCTTCTGGCGATGCGCAGACTCCTGGGATTCTGGATATTAACTATTTTATCTACTTTCTGCTCCACCGAGCTTATGTTATGTAATTATTTTGCCATAAAAATGTTTTCTGCAGAACGTAGGGTTTGTAAACCTTTGATCACATCTTATAATAACCCGGGCTTGGAGTTCTGCATTTGCTCTAGCTTGAAATGATAATAACACGTTTCTTCCTGAACATACTTTGTATACCAAAGAGTTTGCAAAGTAGATATTTTACATTTAAAAGTGCTGTTTTGTTTTTTTTTTCCTGGAGGGGGGAAAAATAATCAAAATGCCACCTACTCCATGTCTTTTTTTTTTTTAATCTGTCCTTGATTTGCCCTCAAGTGTTACTGAAAAATATTGCCAGTTCCACTGTATGAAGATTGTTTTCAGGAAAATAAATGTTTCAATTGTGGCATTATGTTCCCATTTGATACACCTTTCAGTTTGTAAGCTGCTGAAGGAAGAAATAAGGACTTTTCATTTTTTGTTTCAGTTCCAAACCAAAGCAAAAGCCTGCTTCTAATATGATGGATAGCCGTACAAAACTGGAGATGTCTCTTTGTGCTGATCGTGTGCTAAAGTCTTGATAAAATCTTCTGGATGGATGAGCTATAGGTGAGCACAAAGGCAAGCTCCACGGTGCTTAGTTCAGTGAACACTTGCATAAAACCTTCACACCCGGACCTGCAGCCTGAGAAAAGTCAACCATTTATGTGTTATCATTGTTGATGCTGTGGTTATTGTTTCTCTTGGCTCCAGTAACCCAGAGCTCCCTTGACATTAAGTTCATTGACAAAAGGGACAGGGGAAATCCAGTTGTACTCAGAGAAGTCAAAGTGGTGCCACCTTACTAAGCCGCTCTGCTCCGTATGTGTGTTCAATCAGACCTATTGGCACTGCAGATGTGAATAATAAGTTTTCACTGCTTTTAACGGCTGTCAGCCAGGCAGACCCCACACCATCCAGCCACACTCTCTTATGTGCACCCTTGAGAGACATTCACTATGCCCCCGTCACAGCATTGCCGCCTTACGGATGGCCACGGGGTCCGGGCGTTGATGTTTCATGCTGAAAAGAAAGAATCCAGCTCTACTGGCCTCTGAACCCAGTTTGAGTTTGCAAGGGTGGTAGTTAAGAGGAAACACGTTATTACTGGGCGAGCGAGCGTATTCAATATGGCAATCAGTAACCTGATGATACAGGGGATGTTATTAAAGTCAAGTTTCCCACTTTTTCATCACACAGTGGAATGACTCCCACTGAATTCAGTGGGTTTTGCATCATGTTCTTAATTTGTCGTTTCCATTGTATGTCAAATATAAAAAGCGCCAAAGAAGAGTATGGTTTAAAATGAAATATGCCCTCGGTGGCCTAGATATTGAGTTTAAGTGGCCATTTATAAATATAAAAGTAATCCTAATATCTCGGCTAAATTCCAGCCTGGAGTGTCGCTCTCTGCCCACCTAGGTCCTTAGTTTTGCTTTGGTTAGTTATAGAGACCAAAACCTTTGAAGGAGACTCTTGACTTCAGGTTGCTCAGATCAGGGGAGAGACACTGAGACTTTTCCAAGGTCTGATTTTTCACATGAAGATGTAGCTTTGGTAAGGCATCTCAAGCCTTGGCCCTTCTTAAAATGCTTGGCTGTCACATTTGGTGCCTGTCCTGAGTTGCCATGTAATCACAGAATCACAGACAATGAGGGTTGAGGGGACCTCAGGAGGTCACATCTAGTCCAACCCCTGCTCCAAGCAGGACCAGCCCCAACTACATCATCCCAGACGAGGCTTTGTCTGCCTGGGTCTTAAACACCTTCAAGGATGGAGACTGCACCACCTCTCTGGGTAACCTGTCTCAGTGCTTCACCACCCTCCTAGTGAGAAAGTTTTTCCTTATATTCTTATATCCAACCTAAACCCTCCTTATTGAACTTGAGCCCATTGCTCCTTGTCCTGCCATCTGCTCCCACTGAGAACAGCCCAGCTCCATCCTCTTTGCAGCCCCCCTGCAGGGAGTTGAATCTGCTCCTATTCAATCCCCGTCGGTCTTCTCTTCTGCACACTAAGTAACCCCAAGCCCATTAAAACATTATGGCTTTAATGTGCTGTTGTATTTGTACTGCATTATACTCAGGGCATGACTTTGTCTCCATAATGGTCTGAAATGGATGAGATGGTGAAACTGTGCCCCCAGTTGACTTCATTGGGGCACCCACGATGTTTTGTAATCCTGGCAGGCATGAGACTTAAAACTGATAAGGAAGAAGAGACCTTTTTTTTAAAACACATTAATCGACCCCCGTAGCGTGATTTGTATTCAAATGCTGCTTGTGTTGTGGGGTTTAATTTCTGCCGTCCCTCTCAGCCTCATCCAAAGGTCTGTACATGACAGACACACTGATTAAAGTGTGAAAAGCAGGCTGGTGTTTGGGGCTGTTTGGTAGGAACAGAAATGAGCACAGCAATACTGATCAACCAAATAAAGTGCTTATCCTCAGAGCTGTTGCTTTGCAGCTTTGAAAAGTCCCGTTGTGCTTTGATGAAATAATAACACAATGTAATGCATGGTTTGATTTCCCTTAATTAGCACCATATCAATTCAATACCCTGATTTTTGTGATTTTTTTTTGGTCAATGATGCTAATCAATTATAACTCTCAGCAGATGCAAACACAACCAAACCTTGCTGCCACGGCCTGGAATAATGATAATAATAACAACAATAATAGTAGTAGTTGTAATAGTAGTAGTTGGTGGTTCAATAATTAATTGATTAATGCTTAAAGAATAACTTAATAAATAATAGATACAGAACAAGTCTTTCCTGAAAATGGCATGTGATAATGCATATGATAATGCATTCAGCTTTTGCCCAGAAGAGTTGCAAAGCATGTAATAATGTACCTTGATACCATTCCAAACTGAAGTCAAGTTTCATAATCCAAAGGGTATTTTTAATCACCATGTGAGGCCACGAGCACTTGTAAGGTGGTTAACATCCATTTGATTGCATCCCGGTAGTGTTCTGCTGATGTAGTAGCAAATGCCATTGCATCTCTGCTGCTGACAACGAAAACAAAGTGGTTGGCAATGTTATTCCCATTAGCCCATTACTACCTAAGCTTATTTATAGGACTGGAGTGAACTTCCTCGTGGTTTACTGTGCGGGGGGGGGGTTGGTTTGGTTTTTTTTCTTTCTTTTTTTAGACAGCATGTGAAGGGGAAGGTTATAATGGATGGAAACACATACTGTGCTGAAAGAACAAAGCCAGATATGCCAGACTCTATCAGTCCCGTGCACCTATCTGCCTGTCCTCACCATAGTATCTCAGATCCTCACTGTTAATAAAAGATTTTACCTTCAAAATGCAACGCACAAGGCAAAATCCCTATTTCACTGAAGTGGGCAGAACTAAAGTACACACATCGACTGTGCCCTCAAACTAGGGCTCGAACTCCAGTCTCCTGAATCAAAGCCTGCATCTTCCCCTCCTCCCCTGGCTTCTCAGAGGTATGATGGGAAGAGGGAGCTGTGGGCTGCTGATGACTCCAAATTGAGGCCGAGTCATCGGGATTTCCTTCTCTGGCAGAGGGGTTCTCCCTTTCTCTGCAAGCTGCCGACAGGTCCTTGGGAGAGCTGATTTGCATCTGGCGCTCATCAATACACCTCTGCAAAGCAAATGATTTCCCTTGGAAATAGGGCAGTTCCCAAATTGCAGGTATTTTCTAAGGCAGGGGACTCCAGGGGACTCCTGGCTCGCTCCTCACACTGCAGCATGCCCCCCTTGCTGAAAGCGCTCTGTAGTTTCCAGGAGCAAAGTACAACCCTTTCCAGAAGAGTGCACTGAGCTTGCCTGTTTGCCAAGTGGCGGGGCACCCATCTGTGAGTGTTTTGTACCAAGAAGTGGATTAATTTGTGTTTCCTCCCTGCAAGCACTAGTACATCAAGCTTATAGCATTGAGCTCCTTATTGGGGAAGCATATTAGTCCATTTTCCTCCAACTGTCCGAGGGCAACTGTTACCCATTTGTTTTGCAGATGGAGGGGATGACTAGCAGGGAGACCAGAGGGGAGTCTAGCACCCGTGCTCATGCAGCAAAACACATCCACTGCAAGCTGGCTTGATTTTCTCTTCCATGATATTGTGTCTCTAATGCACAGCAGGTGAAAAGCTGGCCCCAGCAAAGCCCGTGGAGGTTTTGCCACAAACTTCAGTGGGTCTAGGGTTTCAACCAGGAGTTTTACAATTTCAAGTGACCACACAGGTGCTCATATTCCCTCTGATCAGATATCTCCGATGGCTCGCAGTCTTAACCCTGCTGCAACTAGGCAATTGCTCACCCACAGCAGGACCTTTTCTTTTCTTTTCTTTTCTTGCCAGTTTTACTAACTTTCCATTGGCTCAGAGCTCAGAAGTAATTTTTTAAATAGCTTCATCTGAGGCTAGAAAGTACCCGTGCTCCCTGCTGCGTTGGCTGGCTCCCAGGCTGCCCCACTCCCTCCTCAAACCCAACTGAGTTCTTAAATTAAAATGTTTCTGTTGGTACTCATTTGTTTGCTTGGACACGCTCCCATTTATTTTAATGGAGCTGTTAATAAAATGTCAACTCTCTCATATACTCTGTTCCATTTCTAGTTGACTGCACAGCTATCCTTAGCCTGGCCTGGGAAGGAGAAGGGAGGTTTCTTCTGAGTTAATACTATTGGATCCCTTTCGTCTGTTTTAATATCTTTGCAAAGTCCCCCTCACCGTAAACAGTGTACATTTGTAGTGACGATTGCAGTATCTTCTCTTAGGATGTCCAACCTAGGAGCCACCACTCACTGTCATGGCACTTGTGTGAGAGAGACCAAAAGAGACCCATCCAACTATAGCCAGTGGCTCAGAGATGCATTGCGTTCTCTCTTTCCTGATGGAGCTGGTTTAGCTTATATATATAAGCTATAATATATATATTATATATATAAGCTAAACCAGCTTTCCAATGAATACATATACATATATATCTAAATATAGGTATCTATATAGATATCTAGATCTAGATATCTATATAGATATACAGATATACGCATGCACACCTATACACACACACACACACACATGCACACACACCAATGAATATCTATCTATCCATCTATCTATATATCTATATAGATTTATATATAGATATATAGATCTATCTATAGATCTATATATAGATATATATCTATCTATATATAGATAGATAGATATATAGATAGATATATATAGATGTATAGATATATTTCTCTCTCTCTGTGTATATGTATTGGTATACTATATACCATATATTGGTATATAATATACCATATATTCATACATTGGTATATTATATACCATATATTCCAGAAAGACAGTGAGAGATCGCCTTTATAGCCAGGTGGATAAAATGGTTATGTGGGATGTGGGAACCCCAAGTTCTGAAGTGAAGATACGATTATGAAACAGAAGTGTTGTTCTCCAGTGAGGAAGATGGACCCAAACTGGAGTGAAGTCTGCAAAGACTTTAATCAGTTAATCATGAGTAGAATTTATCCTGATATACCATAAAGGCAACTTTCATTTTTAGGTCAAAAGTCGTTAGGGCAAGTTATGGATTTATATTAGTTCTGCTATTTTCTCATGAGGGCGTGCAGAATATCTTTAAAAAGAAAGAATGCTGAAGCAATTGCCGTGAAAAGAATCCAGGCTTGGAGAGAATTTCTTGATTAGGTCAGTCGATAATTTTATAAAAGAGGATTTTTGCTGATGGTTGGCCTTCCTGTCCATCGCCTCCATCAGAAAGTTGACAACAAAACCTTTCCAGCGAAGATCTTTCACATCTCCAGATGTCTTTTTGTCATTCTGAAGGACATCATCTCTGTTCTGAACCACGCTGATTTTGCAAAACCAGAGCTCGTTCAGTGCTGGGACTTTCTATCGTGACCTGTGGCCTACGGATCAGACTATGTTGACTCTCCAGAATGCTTGGTCTCCCTTCCCTGGCCATAACACCCCAAGGTAGACCTTGAGTTTAGCAAATGAGATACAAAACCTGTATAAGCAAAGACCATGTGCCATCAACAGCACCTGAAGCTATCTATAGCCCCCCCACCCCTCTCTTTCCTATACTATCCAGGGAAAGAAGAAATGAAAGCCCTGAGTCACCAGCAAGGCCAGCCTGACCAGACAGCACCACTGCAAGAACCTCTAAATGTGTTATAAGCTCCGACAAAACCCCTGTGGCCTGGTTCCCTGTGAGCTATAGATCCCAAGAAATGAAGCAAGAGAGTTTTGAACACTTTTTAACCTCTGTTTTAATGAACGGGCACCTTTCTCTCTTTTTCTCTCTTTTATTAGTATGTGCATGTGTGAATGTGTATGTGTATGTGTGTAGGAATAGCATCTTTAATAATGTCCTAAAAATAAACCCCAATCTGTCATGGAATTAGTCAGCTGGTTCTTCTGGGTTAGAAAGCAGTTGCTATTTTGCCTGATTTAGCTGTCACTGCTGTGTTGAGAAAGGGACGGGGCTGTTGGGAACGGCCCCCAGTAACCTGCAATGATAGTACAGGTTAAGGAGGTAATGGAAAGCCAACATAGCAACTGGTAGGGCATTGGTCCCCCTACTCTTTGCGTGCAGTATGCTCTCAGGTTGTTGGTTGTTTTTTTCCCATGGGGCATTTGGTGTTTGTGGTGTGGGGTCAGTGTGGATGAATGTATTGGTTCTCAGGACAAATGTTGCTTGTGAATTTAGGAGACTGAACTAGATGGCATGGGGGGCCACTCCTAATCCAGCCCTGGGCTCCTGAAGTCGACTCATTGCAAATACTTACATCAGGGGTTGGCAACATTTTTGGGTAGAGTGACAAGAACACCTGCAACCTTGACTTGTAAGATGTTGGTGTGCCGGAGTGGATTGTGGGAGAGCCATGAGGGGCCTGGTCCTTGTGGCAGCATGGCCCAGGCCTCTTCTCCGCCATCTGCCCCAAGGCGCACATGTCAAGCAGAAAGCCTTCACGTACCATGCTTTGGCATGCATGCCAGGGGTTGCCTACCCCCAACTTACATAATTGTACTTCCTCGAGAAAGCCAAATGAACTCTGCCACCTGCAGTAGGTGACTTTTCTTGGCATGGGCACATCAGTCCTGGGAGCCACTGCATCCTACAGATACATAAGTCCTTCACCTGCAGTCAACACTGTTGGTTAGGACTCTACCAGGGCTCTCAGAGTGAAAGGTATCTTGTGCCTATTTACATTCTCTCAAGATAAAATAAGCATAGAGACATTCCTAGTCATATTAACCTCATGATTCATTTGATTACTTGGCATATTAATTTGGTCATTTGGATCTCTTGATTTATTGAATCAATCTCAGTTTGATCATTGCACTGCTCCATATTTAATTAACTCAGCGGTATGGTAGCTGAAGTATGTCTACTTGTTCATCCTTTTCCATAAAACCCATTTGAAGTAAACAACATGGCTCATTCTTTCATATTGCAACATGCTCATGAACTCGAGGGCACAGTTAGCCACAGGGAAGGCATATGGAACCAGTGTGTTTTATTTGTAAATCATGCCTAATGTTTCTCACCTGAGGCTACTAGGAACCTTCCTCCTATTTACAGTGGAGAATTTCTTCTTCAAAAAAAGAGTTCCTGGAGTGCTAGTCAACAATATGGAGCTGAGATTCACCCTTGAACTTTTTCTGAGCTAGAATATCACATGGAAGGTTGGATGAGACCTGTAGAGGAGGGAAGGCCAAAATTCAATAGTTAGTTCCAGCCCGACGGACTAGAAGACTTCGCATTATGTACTTAAGAACATAAGAACTGCCATCCCCTGGGTCAGGGAATAGGTCCGTCTTGCCCAGTATCCCATTTCACACAGTGGCAGAGGGTGGATGCTGAAAGGGAGGATGAACTGGTATGACCAAGGTGCCTTCCACTGTTCCTCTCTCGCTTGTGGCCCCCAGCATTTAAGTTCCAGGAAGTTCTGATTTAGAGGCTGCACCCCTAACTCCTGTGCTCAATTGCTACAAGTGCACCTTTCCTCCATTACTTTATTTATCGAATCCCTTTTTGAGTGTCGGCAAAATCTTAGCTTCCAGCACATCTCATGGCAATGAGCTCCACGCTTTAATTCTGCAGTGTGTGTGTGTGTGTGTGTGTGTGTGTGTGTGCGCGCGCGCGGGGGGGGGGCACAACTTCCTTTTGTTAGTTTTCAACTGACTACCGACTGGTTTCATTTTGTGATTCCTAGTTCTTGGATTGTGAAAGACAGAAATAATAAATCTCTACTGACTTTGTCTTCACCTTGTAATATTTGTTGTGAAACCTTATCGTGCCCCGCCTCAGGCATCTCTTTTCTAAACTGAATAGGCCTGCCTCTTTTCTCTGTCCCTCCACACCACTAATCATCCTTGCTGCCCTTCTCTGGACCTTCTCTAGTTCTCCCAAATTATCTTTAAGGTGTGAGGACCAGAACTGGGCACGGTGTTCAAGGTGTGGATGCACCATGGATTTATGGAGAGGAATCATGATACAGGAAACTCTTGCTATTCATGGATTTGCAATTCACGGTTTTGAATATTTGTGGTGCGTCGCACCAACCCTCGCTCTCTTCCCGCGCAGTGTGATGATGCTTTGTTACTGCGCTCTGGTGATACTTTACATTCAGTACATTGCAGTATCGGCTAAGGGTTTTATTAGAGCAGGGAATAAAATGCTAGTTAGCATTTTATTGGAATTACTGTCTCCAGCCTGTTTATCCTAGCCTGTTATCAGTACAGTACAGTATTCACGGATTTCCCCATTCGCGGGGATCTCTAGAACGTATCCCCCACGAATAGCAAGGATCTCTTGTACTTTCAGTTGTGTTAGCAATTCCCTTCCTAACATTTGGGTTGCCTTTTTGATGCCTGCTAAGCACTGAGCTGATGTTTTTAGCAAACTATCCACAATGACTCCTATATCTCTTTCCTGTGTGGTAACAACTCACGTAGAGCCCATGGGAGTCTAGAGATAGTTTGGAGAATGTTTGCCGAGGTGCATCACTTTATACTCATCTATGTTGAATTTCGTCTACCATTTAATTGTCCATTTGCTCAATAGTGCCACATCCTTCTGTAGTTCCTCACAGTCCATTTTGCCCTTTACCATTTGGGTTAATGTTGTGTTACTGGCAGATTTGGCCATCTTGTTACTCACCCCCTTTTCCAGGTCATCTATGAATAAGTTAAACAGCACTTCATTTATATTAGGGTCTTCTTTAGGCCCAATTGAAGCATTGTGGAATTTAAGCAGTAGAGACACAGGGAAATAGTGGGAATTTTGTGCCAAAGCAAATGGTTACCTGAGAATGGGAAATGCTCATGGGGATCCCTCCTATGCAGTGGTCTTTCACAGTGATGTGTGGTTTGAGCCCTATATTGATGTGCATGTGCTACTGTGCAGTAAGTAATCTCAAGTAAATTTGCCGATCTCATTTGCAGGTAGCAAACTTGCTTACGATTAGAGCCAATTATTGCGCAGTAAGCAGCTGCATGTGGAGACACGGATGCTTACTGCGCAGTAATTAGCTCTCCTGTGCAGTAAAAAGTCTTGTGTAGACGTGCCCAGTGCCTTGTTTAAGGGTCACTTGGCATACCACTATATCCAGTCCAGTGTTACTTGCTAATGACCATGTTCATTTATTTTTTCTTTTAATGGAAAAAAAAAATGGGTATTTCATTAGCATGTGCACTCAAAGATCCTCTTTATCCAGGTGGTTTATTAATAAATAGCATCATCAGAGCGATAAAGTGTAGAAGGTAGAAGGTTCGTGGTGTACAGACTGCGAACCTCAACCTTGTTTAAAACTAGAAAAATAACTTCTCTTTGGGGGTTTCCTGTTTGCTGTCATAAAGAGGGATTTTGTGCGTCTCCCGTGTGACTGCACAAAATAGCTAAACCTCTCCATTGTTACAGCCGAGAACATCACCCATCTTCTTCCTCTGAAAGGTATGCGTCTGCGCCATAATTTCCTTACACATCTGCTGGATGATTTTGACTTCACTTCTCTTGATTTTAATCACTGTTAGACTCCCACACTGCAGTCATATTCTGTTATCTGTAAAACTCAGCTGCAGGCATGTTTTCAGCAGGCACGCTTGATTTTTTTCCCCCTTTTTATATATATATTATAAAAATATATGTATTTTATATGTGTGTGTGTATGTATATGCATATGTATATGTAAGAATATATATATATATATATAAATGTAAACTCTTTCCAGACTTTTTGAATATGCACGCCACCTCCTGATCCAAACAAATCAAAATCCTCCTTTGATGTTTCCTCAATCTGCCAAGCAGACAGCTGGCTTGCGCTAGGAAAATGTTTGTTGATGTCTGAAGATTATTTGTTGCTATCTGAACTTTGTTGAGGGATCTGCCAGCGTCTCGATTTTGAATTCGCTGTGCTCTCGGTCCTCGTGTTGATTTGTTTCCCTTATGGCAGATGACATTAGCATTCTTTTTTTTTTTGACAAAAGGAGAATAAAAATATATTGTCGGTTTGAGAGAGGGAGCGGGAGGAAGTTTTCGGAGCTAGTTTTCTGGTTTATATCAGATCAAGTGTACCACAGGGTAAAGAGATACCAATATGTTCAGACTTTGGTATCTTAAGTTGGCTTCCAGAATCCCTGTATCGGGACCTACGTGGAACTGGCCTCATGTGAAGAGCCAATGTCTTGCTCAGTTTAACCTTCCCTTTAGGCTATATAGTGGTTTAGCTGTAATGCATGTCTAGACTACACCAGTGGGAATCCGGCCCAATCTATACATGTGGTACAAGCATCAAACACCATGACTGCTATGGTATAAATCACTCATCAGGGTCAGAGGGGAGCCTTCATTCGTCAGGTCTAAAAATATGGGTAAGAGGAGTGAATCTCTGGTTAATGAGAACGGTAAGTGCCAGACCCTCTTAGCTAGTCACAAGGGGATGGGTGGAGGGCTGTACTCTGTCTTTCAGCCTCCCTTTCTAGCCCAGGCATAGCATTATAGCATATCACTAACAGTATCCAGAGTGCAGGGAAGGCTATGGCCTTGGCATTCACATTTAGCCATCTGCCACTGGCTGCAGCATTAACTGACCCCTTCTCTTATATTTGCAAGCAGATTGGGATATTTTCACTGTGGGACTTCTGTCTGCATTTGAAATGCATGGCTATCAGCAGTATGCACATGTAAGGGAGTGCACAGGGCATTTCTAGGGTGTACATCCTAGAGAAGTCCGTGCCTTCTGATCACAAATACCCCTTAATGCCAACAAGCCCTTGGGCTGCATCCTACCCTCTAAATGTTTTTGGTGCCTGCTAGTAGATCCTCTGCTGTAGTTTCTCTGTCTTCAGAACAAAGAAAACGATGTTCATTGTGATAGCATTCAGCCATGATGGGTGCATCCCCATGAGCGGGAACGTGTGTTTCCCCGGGGACAAGGAGCACCAGCACACCTTGCACCACGGCTGCTTGTCCTTGGGACATGCCTGTGCCGTGCACGCTCTGGCATGTGGCACATTGCCCTAATTGGGGCAGGAGAGGTTGGGGCCAGCAACTGCGCTGGCCCTGGCATCCTTACTTGGGGTCCTTCCAGAGCTGCAACTGTGGCGCTCCTGCAGCAAGGAGCCTGGCTGGCCAGGGTCTGGTTTCGGGTGGCATGCACTGCTGCCATGTGTGCTGCCCCACTTTTTTTAGGCATAGGTTTTTCTGACCCCAGGATCTCCCAGGGTTAACCCCCTTCCCCCGCCACACTGCAAAGTAGCAGCAAGGGAAACATCTGCACGTGTAGCGTGTGCGGTATGTGGCACTGCAGACGGGTTTGTAGTGCTGCATGCTGCATGGCTGCTTATCTAACTGATGCATCTCTTAGAGCTGGACAGGACTCAGCCAGGGTGTTGTCTGTGGTCAACAAAGGAGACAAAGGTGGAACTTGAGCTGTGTAGAAATACCTTGTGTCAAATTATAGCTGCATTTTTTACTGTTTAAGATTGTGGCTCTGTTAATTCATGATTACATAGTCAAAGCTACCTTTGAAACAATACTGCTGTGGTCAGCCTAGGTGTAATTTCCTATGAGCATCTTTCAGTAGCATGTTTATAAAAGACTAATGCAGCTTAGAAATGTTTGTCCATGAGCAACTGGAATAAAAATCAAAGAGCATGTCAAAAGGAGTGTGAAAAAATGTATCGCACTTCTAGATTTCTTTGCATGATTCAAAGATGGCTGGTTCCTTCACATTTAGAGGAAATGGTGCATTATGCAACCCTGTAGGAAATCTACTGTACAAGAGAGACTGACACCAATAATTTCAGCATTGCTCTGTCATTTCTTAAGGAAACCACTGAACTGTTGAGTTATATTAGCATTTGCAGTTGAAATATTGTTAAATGTAGACCTTGATACGGACAAAGATAGATTTATTATGTCCACGGCACAAGGCGGCTCTTCATAAGTCATTCATATCATTGCAACTTAAAAGATACATAAAGCAGTTAATGCTATTCATTTTTCTAGATCTTTTTTTTTCTCTCCTAATTTGAGATTTCTTTGTGCATATCTGCAAGCGGCATGTGCTGGTTGTGGTTGTTAGGAGAATGCAGTGCCAGTTAAGGTCATCACCCAAATCCTATTCAAATCAATGGATTTGGACTCCTGTTGCCCTTGGTGGGCTCTGGATTGGTCCTCCAGTGACTGGACATTCACCTGGTCTTTGTGTGGGCTGTATCCCTGAAGTGAGTTTGTTGAAAATTAGTTTTGTAGGCTGTTTGCTATCATAGTTACAAAACCTTATCTTGGCTTTATACAAGATACGCTCAGTTGCTTAGTTAAAGCCAATGGATGAGATCCCAACCAAGTCTTGGCCAGAAAAAAAAAAACCCAAACCAAAGCCCTTCCTTGTGAAGAACCATGCAAATTTACCAAGAAGGTGAAATATGTAACTGCTGAAAACCGCAGGTGCATGCGGGACCCCTCTGTGGACTGATTGCACTGTGAACTCGCACTGGAGAAATTGCTGTTTCTTTGGCAATATCAATCGGACAGTTTATTCACCTTCATAGCTTTCAGAGTATTAATAGAGTCTCCCTGGAGCTGCACAGCATGACAGCGATGGAGGAGGAGGATACCGGGTTACAAATGAGAATGGCAGGTGTCCTTTGATCTGCCTGAATGCAATCATCCCTCTTTTTCACATATGGATGGTAATGGATCCCCCGGCCACTCCACATCAGAAGTACTTCCTCCAGGGGTTTAATTGAGAAGAAGATTAGGCCAATTATGGTATTTTTAAAAATTTTTTTTTGGGTGGTGGTGGTGAGAGGTGGGGGAATATCATTTGCTTTCTAGCATGTGACTTTCTGATACCATCTACTGGCTCCTCATTTCCTATAGGACCAAGCTTAAATTTTTGGTCCAAATTTGTCTGCTTCTTGGCTGTTATCAAAGTGCAGCCCCCTCCATCACAAATGCTGACTTAAGGCCTGGCTTTCTCTTCAGTTTTTCTTGCTCAGAGGATGCCCATCCTGAATCAGAGTCTGAATCCCCTCTGCCATCAAATGATTCCTGAAGACTCAATTTTCTTTATTCTGTCTACACGAAATCAGCCAATCCAACAGGGCATTTAAGCTTTTAACTTTTAAGCAATAGGAGCTTTGGGGAAATGATTTGTTTGTGTAGTTACCCTTGCCAAAAAGTGCAGTACTGGAATGGCCAGAGCGGCGAATGAATTTGGCAGATGGCATCATCAGGGGGTAAAAAAAGGAAAAGCAATCAAAAAACAATTAAAACCTTGCATTTTGGCTTTTTTTTTTTAATGACACATTTCAACTTCTTTATTTTTAATTGGGCTAAAACGGTTAAGATGGAAACACTTTGGTCAACAGCAGACGAATCGGTTTTCATTTCTTCTGTTGGCCAAGAAAGCCAAAAACAATATCCAGTGGAGTCAACTGGAAATGATCATTTTTTTTCCTGTTTATTTTTTTTTTTTCCAGTTCAGCCAGCGAACTGATAGATAATTATTTGGAGGGTTCTAATAATGTCTTCACTGAAATCAATGCATGTTATATGTGTGCTTGAGTGCTTTGCTGGATTGGGACTGGTGCATTCAGCCCCTCGTGGGAGAGTTTTTCTCTGAAGGCTTTGCAGAGTGGCTACCCTTGCTTTTGCAACCGTGGAAAAACCGCTGTCCTCCCTGCCCCTGCACACACAGACAGCGTTTAGGGGACGACAGTGACAGCCACAATTGGGTCAGTGTTATCGTGCTGACAACAAGTGCCACTGAATGCTAGAAAAGAGGGAGAACGCTTTTGTACGTCTCACTCCTTTCTCTCTGCTTTTCCTACAGCTGCCCAGAGAAAAATCCCTGTCTCTCATGCTTTTCATCCTCCTTTTTATTTATTTATTTTTCCCTTGCATGGGGAAAAAAAAGACCCTAAAGCGTCCCACGGATAGGACAGGAAAAGAAAAACAAGGTTAGGAAAACAAGAAGGTCAAAGGATAAATTGGATGAACAGGGTGGTAACGGAGAATGCAGGGAAAGGGCAAGCGGGAGGGCTGGGGTGGGTGTTGCTGATGAGGACACTGGTTGCATATGTGCCAGCAAAGCAGAAGTGTTGCTGCATTTGCAGAACAGGAATGCTATGAAATCAGGGAAAAAGAAAGCGGTTTAGAGGAAAGCTTGAAAAGAAGCTGCATGAATGGTGAGACCACCCGGGTGGTCAGGGCTTTGGAGCTGAGACCATACAGCTTCCCAGAGTGGCTTGATTTCCAAATCTCTCTCTCCAGGACACACAAACGCAAACACAGAGAGTGAGTGAACAAGATAAAAGAGAGGTTCATTTGAACTCTAAGTAAAAAGCAAAAATTATGATCCTTTAGTAAGTGACTTTGACACCCAGGTTGGGTATATGCATGTGCAAGCAGGGGTTTAGAAATCAAAGCTACCATGAAACCGTGACCTGATAATTTGATCCCACAAAGCTGGATGCCAGGTTACATTGGGGAGGAGAAATCTGAAGTGCCATGGCCAAACTTGGGCAGAGCACGTTTACTTTTACTCAGAAGAGCCACGCGCATGATCAGAGGTCAGGGAAGCAGACCCTACGATGACAGGCTGAGAGCCCTGGGGCTCTTTAGCCTGGAAAAGCGCAGGCTCAGGGGTGATCTGATGGCCACCTACAAGTTTATCAGGGGTGACCACCAGCATCTGGGGGAACGTTTGTTCACCAGAGCGCCCCAAGGGATGACGAGGTCGAATGGTCACAAACTACTGCAAGACCGTTTCAGGCTGGACATAAGGAAGAACTTCTTTACTGTCCGAGCCCCCAAGGTCTGGAACAGCCTGCCACCGGAGGGGGTTCAAGCGCCTTCATTGAACACCTTCAAGATGAAACTGGATGCTTATCTTGCTGGGATCCTATGACCCCAGCTGACTTCCTGCCCTTTGGGCGGGGGGCTGGACTCGATGATCTTTCAAGGTCCCTTCCAGCCCTGATGTCTATGAAATCTATGAAATTCTTGCTTTACAGCCATGTGGGCAGATTTGCTTAAAAGAACATTAAAACACATGCAGTATGTTTATTAACCTGCTATTCAAATCTGTGCATAAAAGCACTTTAAAAGTCTACACAGTCAGTGTGTTTTGATTAATCTCTGCCAATTTTTAAGATTGCAAGTAGGCCTGATTGGAGATAGAAGCTAGTTTTAAATACTCCCGTCAATGGTAATTGCCCTTTAGAAGGGTTTTTTGTTGGTTTTTTTCAGTCTTCTTCTATTTCTGCCTCCCCTTTTTCCAGAAACGTAGATATAAAGTTCCTGTCGTCAAAATGTACCTTTTCTTTCATCTCAAGGTTCAGATCGTGGGAGGGATTTCCCTGCAATTGCTTTGATGAAAATGAATGCCAAGCCACTGAGCAAGCAGATTGTCTAGTTTTGCTAGAGTAAAGTGACCCTGATTGAAAAAGTAAATCTATTTGCAAATTCTGGAGTGCAAACTATCTCTTGCTATGGATTGCCCCTTCCCCGGTGATAGAGCTGCACTCTCCCTGAGGTAGTAAATCTGAAATTTCATCAAAACCTAAAAGTCTGGGTACTGCTCCTATTTTCCCTTCCATTGTTCTCATTATCTTCTTCTTTCTGTTGTTCGTGGTCCTAGTATCCCCAGCTATAGAAGAGCATTCAGACAATGGTGTATTATGGAAACATGCTGTTCTGCACATGATAACCAAGGATCCTGGTTTTCTCTGATTAAAAAACAAACAACAACCCACTTTTTGGATTAAAAAAGTAACCTCAAATCCACATTGTTCCATGATTAAAATGAAACAATACTATCATATAGCTGCATATATAGCAGCATTTCATTTTAATCATAGACAAATGTGGATTTGGGTGGGTGGTTTTTTTTTTTTGTCTTAAAATTGGAAATTTGTTTTGTTTTGTTTTTTTTATCAGAGAAAACCAGGATCCTTGATGATAACAGGCTTTCATTGGTCTGGAGTTTCTCAATCCACTTCCTGCTACTGTCCTGACAGCTAATAAACACATTCTGCGACAGATTGAGACGATTTATAATGCATCCTTCCCTTGCCATGTCTGTTGGGAGTTGGAAAAAAACAAACCAGTGAAAAAGAGTGTGATGGAGATACATATCATATTTTTCTAATGACCAAGATAGAAGAGGTTGCTAGATAGCACCAACTTCCTACCTGGGTTAGGAAATGCATTTCTTTTTTTATATTTTTACTAAATGAAGATGCCAATTTTTTGTGCCTAGAATTACCTTTAGGATAGTTATAGCCAAGAGATGAGCTAGTAAAAGCCCTTATTAGCATATATGGAGATTTAGTAATAGAAAAAAAAAAAAAACACCTTAGTAGTGAATAAATATTTTAAGATCCTGAGAACATGTACGTTAGGGCTGTGTGAAGCTTCAGGTCCTGGTTTGATATGGAAGAGATTTGGCTCGATTCGGTGACCGAATCTCCGAATCTGTATCAAATCAGGAGACCAATAAAAAGGTCTGAATCGATTTGAAGCTCTCCAAATCGATTTGAAAAAGTTTTGCAGGTCGGAGATTCGGACATCCCCCCCCCCCGAATATGCACCCCCCCCCCCCCCCCCCCGTTTCGATATGGGACAGTGATTTGAATCACCAAATTGAATCACTGTCCCCAAAATCGGGCAAATTTGAATACGAAGCGAATACTAGCTGCTTTGCACAGGCTTAATGTATGTCACAAATTCTCTAAGCATTCTGGTATACGCTCTTCAGCGATATCCTTCCTCTGAAAACATTTTTGGGAGTTTAATGTTTTAAACATACCTTTTTAAAGTTTGTCCCTGCAAATTGCTCTACACAGCTGATTGGAATTTAGCTTTATGTATGTACTGGTGCCTCATCCACCCTTTCTCCTTGAGTTATAAAGCAGTTCACCAAGAACTAACAGTGTGATTGGAGCCAAGGCATGGATGGACTAAAGAGGAATAAGCAACACACACGCCCTCAGGAGATTTTAAAATATTAAATTTGTGAACCTTGACATTTACTGTAGCACTTCTGAAGGTTGTAGAAAGCTTGATCCCCAGTCTTTCTGCACTAGAACATGGGCCCAATATAATTGCATTATGCACCATAGTAAAATCTTTTATTAAACAAGGAAGAAAAAAAAGGTGCCTTTTTTCTCACTTTTCAAATATTTTAATAAGAATAATGAGTGTCTTAAAATTCAGCATCCAAAAAAGCTCTCTTTCGAATAAGTAATGGCATCAAGCAGAACATGTACATTCATTTTTATCCTTAGTTTGATGCCAAAAGCTTATTTTCCTGAGTCTTATTTTTTGAAGATTAAAATAATGTCATTAGTTCTTCATGCAATGCAATGCTATCAGCTCCTAAATTACCTGAAAGTGATGGAAACTAGTGACAGGAACAAATGACCACTTTATTTATGAGTGTTTTATGAATCTGGTGCCAACCCATCAAAACAATTCTCTCAAAATTAATGTTTTGAAAATAAACACAAGTCAAATGGAGTGCCCCCGGGGTCATTTTGGGGGCTAGTTTTGCTCAATAACACCATCAAAAACCCAGAAGATGAGACAGGGTGCATCCTTAGCAAGTTTGCTGATGACACGAAGCTGTGGGGAGTAGTAGATGCACTGGAGGGCAGGGCTAGGATCTAGAGATACCTCAACACATTGAGGGACTGGGCCAAAAGAAATCTCATGAGGTTCAACAAGGACAAATGCAAAGTCCTGTACTTAGGAGGGAGCAATCCCATGCACTGGTGCAAGCTGGGGGCTGACTATCTGGGCAGCGGCTCTGCAGAAAAGTACCTGGGGGTGACAGGGGGCAAGAAGCTGAATATGAGCCAGCAGTGTGCCATTGTTGCCAAGAATGTCAGCAGGGAAAGGGGAATGATCAAAGCCTTGGCTGGGATGATGTAGTTGGGGCTGGTCCTGCTTTGAACAGGATTTGGACTAGATGTGATCTCCTGAGATCCCTTCCAGCCCTCATTTTCAATGATTACCTAATTCTGTGATTTTAAGTGAGTGTTTTAAATAATAGGGCCTGGCTAAGGTTTCTAAATCTGAACACAAACATTCCTCACCAGCTTTAAAAATCTCTCTTAGGCATTTATACCAACCTTATGTGTTAGATATGAGACCCTGGGCTGACATTTTCAAACGTGTGTAATGGTGTGGTATGGGCAAGTCTAGCATTTTGAGGTGGGGGTGTGCAGATGGTGTGATGCATGATCACATGTAACTCAACACGTTTTTCTCCACTTAAAAAAGAAACTAGAAACTTTACTAGTATGGTAGAGACTGAGAGCTATATTATTCAGTTAAAGATAGAAGCAAAACCAAATATACCTTTATCAGGATGTGCATGTATTTGCTGTACAGATTATGCATAAAAAAACAAGCTAGGCAAAAATAATCGAAAGATGTTGTTTCTGTAGGCATTCAAATTAAACGTACATCTCCTTTTCAGAGTGATAAAACAGAAGTCTTTCCTGCTTGAGCGTCTTACGAGTGCATCCAGTGGAAAGTTATTTCCAGATTTAAGTTAAGGTTTTTCACCGGTGTTGAGAAGTCTGGAGTGAAAAAGGACCTACATGAGCAGGAACAGCTAACAAAGAGCATGAATGCAGAAGAAAGAACAGCTTGACTAGTGAAACATCCAGATCATTGAAAAGAAGAGGGGGGTTGTTAACACCTGTCAAATGAAGAGTTTAGAAGGAATAAAGTAGATGGGGACCAGGGATCCAAGAGGGGTGCAATTGCACCACTGAACCCCCGCCACCGTGGATCCTCCCCTGGATTTGGGGTACCTTGTATAACCAAAGGGAAAATTGCACAAAGTAGATCACAGACCAGGCTCATAACCCCTTAGTATTTTTATGCCCAGTTGGATACCCTAAGTGTTCAGTAATGCAAGGTGACTCTTTCAGTTAGAATTATGGGCCCCTGATCTCTGGCCACTGTAGAGCCGTGTTCATTATGCACGTGAATCAAACTAATTAGCGAGTGCCTGTCTGACTTGGCGCTGTGCTGAATGCACAGAGCTGGCACAACCCACTTCTCTGGCCTGTCTCTATCTCCGTCCTTTCCTAGCAGCTCAAATGCATAGGGAGAGGCAGGTCCCGGTGCCATCCTCTTAAGAAACACACCTCTGCCTTTTTTATATCATCTATTCATCACGAGATTTCATTATCCGGTCACATCCTTGTTTGTTTTGTGTGCCTCCTTCTTTAATGTTGTTCTGTGAAAAAAGGGAGCATGGGGAAAGGAAGGAAACCTAAAACTATGGGTCTAAATGGAAAGCAGGCAACGACTTCTGCAGCGTGGCGTGTGCTGGGGAATAACACGTAGGCAAGCCAACCTCAGTGTCATTGCAATGCTGGATGGTTGCTTATCTCGCCATAGCAGTATTTCTGAATGTCTTGGTCAATTTTTATTTTGCTTGCAGGTGTAGGTAAAATAACTTTGAGGTAAAGCTCTATTAACCTAAAGGAGTTCTTAGATGTAGATCTTGCAGGGCAGATTTCAGTCCTGTCTGATATGCTCCATATCTCGAAACAAGCAGAGAATGGTGTCAATCTACCGTGATGCCTGGGAACGTTTGGAGTCCTTGAGACCTAATACCAAATGCTAGGGGAAACTGCTCTGTTACTAATCTGATTTATTTAGACAATGCACTGGAATTTTAGACTTGGCTTCACTTTCCTCCCTCTACAGCTTTTAATTAAGGGTTTCTAAGAATGGGCTTTGAAGGAAAGAGATCTTCCGGTTGCCAAATATTGCACAAAATATATTGTATGTACCCAAAATACAGTTGGCATAATTCTGGCTTACAGGCAAAATTAACTGCATACGAGGATACGGGGAGTCAAGAAAATTGGGCTTAAGACACTTGATGAAAAGTCATGAATGTCAGGCAGCCAATTCTTTTCCTTCTGCTATGCTCACATTGTAGCATGGGAATAGAGAGGGGCAGAGATAATGCTCCCACATTTGCTTTAACTTCCTGGCATTCCCAGCATGCTTGGAGGCGTGATGTGGGTTCGATGTATTGTTGAAGGGTTGTGGCCAGACCCCTAGCACATATGCTCTGTTGTGCAATGTGCAATGAGGTGGATGCACTGAGAGGGTTTCTTACAGCAGCAGAAAAGTGCCCTGCGTTGACAGACCAGCTGTCAGATATTTGCATTGGCCAGTCCTGCTTGTATCCCCCATGCACGGGCATGGTGTCCTGTCTGTGACATGCTCCAGTGCAAAGTGGTTTTTCATTGATGCTCCACTGAATCATATAATATAGGTAATGCAGTGCTTCCCCCGCCCTCCCCCCCCCACCTTCCCCGGTACAGCTGGAAAAGCTTGTGCAACTATAAATGACACTTCTCTTTTCACCCTCTTGTCTAACAGCTGAGATTATCTGAAGGGCTTGAATTGGCAACCCAGGGTTTCCAGTAGAGGGGATTGGCCTCTGGCCCATGACAGTGATTATTAGCTTTTGTTCCTTTTGTATGAAAATTTTAGTCGCAGAATCATAGAAAAAATGAGGGTTGAAGGGATCTCAGGAGGCCACATCTAGTTCAACCCCCTGCTCCAAGCAGGAGCCCAACTACATCATGCCAGACAGTGCTTTGGTCTACCCGGGTCTTCAACACCTCCAAGGATGGAGACTCCACCACCTCTCTGTGTAACCTGGTCCAGTGCTTTACTACCCTCCTGGTGAGAAAGTTCTTCCTAATATCCAACCTCAACTTCCCTGTCTGCAACTTGAACCCATTGCTCCTTTTCCTGCCATCTGCCCCACTGAGAACAGTCCAGCTCCATCCTCTTTGCAGCCCCCCTGCAGGGAGGTGACGGCTGCTATGAAACCCTGCCTAAGTCTTCTCTTCTCCATACTAAATAAGCTCAGTTCCTTCAGCATCTCCTCATAAATCATGTCACTTAGCCCCTGACCCATTTTCATTGCCCTCCGCTGGACTCTCTCTAATTTGCCCAAGAGTCAAAATGTTTTAGCCAGGTGAAGCATATTTTGGATGACAGGAAGTGTGAGAATCTAGCCATCCATAACACCACCAAAGAAAAACAGATTATTGATAAAGGTGATCTGAATCTGATTACTATTTTTTTCTCTAAGTTGTTTTTTCTCTAAGTTCTCAGTAAATGAGTCGGAGATACACTGAACAGGCCGGATTCAGTGCAATGGTACATGGGGCTCATTCAGACTTCCTTAAAAAGGATTCCACTCAACCACTGATAAGGGACCTAAAGGTGGTCTGAACTAGTGTCTGCAGGGGGCTGCTGGGCATGGAGGATCAGAGGTTCCTGGTGAAGGAAGTCCAGGGTCCAGTTGAAACACTGCTGCTGCCATGTGTTTTGGTGCCGACAATCAGCTGATTGTTGTCACCGGCCTTGGAGTAGCTCCCAGCTGCCTGGAGAATGGAGCTGCTTCAGTTCAGAGACTCGGGTTGTCCCAGGCTGATCCCAACAATCAAGTCACTACCAGGCATCAGCCCTGGAGAGCCCTAGTGTATGGACATGCCACATGTTCAATTTAACATACCATACAAACCAGCCACGAAAATGTTCTGTATTGTATGTGGGACATATTTAGGGCTGGTTTGCCATTTTATGTGCCTTAAATTGGATACACATGTAGTATCCTTTCCATTTATGCCATAATCAACATGTTGATTCTAGCATACATGTAACATGTAGAAGGCCCCTATATCATGGGCTTGGTGTTCTGTTCTGTAGTGTAATGTATTGCCAGGCTACTTTATAGCAAGCAGAGTGTAGGATAGAGATGCACCTTCTAGACTTACTGAATTAAGAGAAGCATAAGCTTTTGTGAGCAAGAGCTCACTTAATCAACTGCTATGCTTGTACATCTCTGATTCTTCTCTGCCCTACCTTTTGCCATGCTTCAGACTAACACAGCTAACTACCTCTCTCTTACTTGAGTTTTATATTTGAATCTATCTCACAGTGCAGCTCTATTTAAGACTGATGTTAGTCCAAGATTGGAATGGAAAGAATCCACAGTCTTTAATGCCAGAAAGGACTGTTAGATAGTTTATCTGGAATAACTCTCTGCATAATGAAGAGCTTGATCCAAAGGCTTCAGATGACCAGACACCAGATTCTATTTCCTGTTGGGCAGCTATTTGGACTTAGGCTGCCTCATTTCAATCTTATTCCTCTTTGCTTAAGTCCCTAAAAAATTGTTACTGGAAAAAACAAACAAACGTGTGGGGTCTTCTCCTTTTGGTATTTTTTCATGACTTAGTCCTAAGGCTAAAATGACACTGGGTACATCTATATGTTAATTAATTCACTGTAGTTACTGCGCATTAAGTTTAGTACTAGGATAATGAAGTACTAAATCAATGCACAGTAACTGGTGCTAGTGCACAGGTTTTTACAGATGCTAACTGCACAGTGGCCTAACACTACTGCGCAGGGGCATAGTAGCACAGGTTTTGCCCAGAACCCTACTGCACAGTTATTAGACTACTGTGCATTACGCGTCTTATGTAGACGCACCCAGTGTGTTACAAAATGAGATGAGTTCAGTATTTTAGGGACCTGAGAAGGGTGGGAAAGGATTGCACTGAGGAATTTATAGGTGGAATAAGATCTGGCCTGAAGAAACCAACAGTTCCCTAGTTATGTCATAAGTCCTGGGACAACTGGGATACATGCATACTGGGAAACCATATACACATCTTGGGCTAGGCTTATGATGGCCTGATATCAGTTGTCATCCTTTATAGAATACCAGCCTAAAACAGGTACCTATGCATACCAGGACTGAGATTCCGCCATTGGTGCCGGGGAAAAAAATCCTAATTGTGTCATATTGCAGTGATAAACAAGGACAGTGTTTCATGACATGTATGTGTGCGGAAGTGGGCGGGGGTGGGGGATGTATATGCATGCATGCACGCATGATGAAAAATATTTTCCTGCTTTGCAGAGAGGGTGTTTCAGGGTTTTACCCAGAGAGGCTGCAGAATCACTATCACTGTGGGTTTTTAAGTGCAGGTTAGGCAAGCAAGTATTTGGGATGCTTTAGGCAAGGATGTTGCCTTAAGCAGTGGGTGTGGACTCAATGATCTCCTTGGCTCCTTCCCACTCCATTTTTTTCTGTCATTCTGTAATTTGAACCATACCTAACATCCAGGCTCAACTGAATATTAACTATGTGCCTGAGAGGCTGGGGGAGCTGGGCTTATTTAGTCTGCAGAAGTGAAGACTGAGGGGGATTGAATAGCAGCCTTCACCTCCCTGCAGGGGGGCTGCAAAGAGGATGGAGCTGGACTGGTCTCAGTGGGGGCAGATGACAGGACAAGGAGCAATGGGCTCCAGTTGCAGCAAGGGAGGTTTGGGTTAGATATTAGGAAAAAAAACTTTCCATTAGGAGGGTGGTGAAGCACTGGAACAGGTTACCCAGAGAGTGGTGGACTCCATCCTTGGAGGTTTTTAAGACCCAGCTAGACAAAGCCTTGTCTGGGATGATAGTTGGGGATGGTCCTGCTTGGGGCAGGGGGTTGGACTAGATGTGGCCTCCTTAGGTCCCTTCCAACCTGAATTTTCTATGAGTCTATGATTCAAAATGCAATGAAATATTGAATAAGGATGGACTTTAGTCGATAGCTACATGCTTCCCTGAATAGGCCCTCAGTAATTTTCTGAATCCCTGTTACAGAAGAAGCAGAGATTTTATCCAGCAATAATAATAATAATAAAGCTGTGTAAGGTCTGAAAAGATCAGAAAACCTTGGCTTGACAAGCAGGTAGAAGGGCATCATCTGATTTAATCGGATGTGAAAATGGCATTTGCAAGAAAAAAGAATGAAAATATAAAGGGAATTCAGCCCGACCAAGTAGCCTAAAATTTATAAATAAACCCAAGATATCTTCAGCATGCCAGGACAGCATAAAAAATAGATCGTGCCAGAATACTTGCATCAAATAAGCACTGCATGGTGCTAGGCTGGGTGATGAATCACAGAGCCACTCTGTTGTTTCTAAATGATGCGGGGGTCAGACGCTGCACTTGGGACCTGACACTGGTCATCCATTTGCTGTACATTTCTACGGAACGAAATGGAAACGCAAGCTAATTCCTACGAGTGAATTCCCCCTGCCTATTGTAAATGAGCTTTCAGAGCCACTGTCAGGTCCAGCGATAGACGAGCGTTGCGAAAAGGTTAACAGGATGGGGGTTAGCAATCACCCGCCTTCGCGCAGCACGGAGCCCCTGAAGGGATACAGCTGCATGCTCTGTTTGCAGAGGTATCGGCTAAATTTAGGTGCAGGAGCTATCAAGTGAGATCACAGCACAGTGTCATGAAGCAGGGGACTGAAGCATTGCTCTGCCTCTTTCTTCTTCCCATTGTCGCTGTTCATGGAGAGTAACGGAGCTTGCAGCAACGAGAGTTCAAAGAAGGACTCTTAAAGGCCAGGCCCAAAAGGAAAGTAGTAATGTGGCCGTGGACACTTGAACATGGCCAGAGGGCAAAAGCCTTGTGTCTTGGGAATAGAGGTCCTGTCATTCCCCTTGTGAGGACGGATGTTTCAGAAACAGATGGCAGAACCACTTTATACTGACGATGTGTGGGTGCAGACATCTGCCCTGTAAGCCAGCGGTGGGTCTGCTCTCTTCTGGGGGGTTCCCCTGCAGGATTAATGCAGATTTTAGATCCAGTGTTTTTGAAGAGCCATTATGTCCACGCACTGGCTGCAGGGAAAGGGCTGAAGAGGAGCCTGCTGGAGCCCCCGGGGTCCCCCCAGGAGGCTCTTAGCTCCCTGATAGCTCATAGCAAAGTGCCTTCACTGCTGGATCCACTTGAAAAGGGTATGCTGTCTTTCCAACAGAATCTAAACATTTCATCAGAAAACACGAACAATACAACGGAGATGTATTTAAGTCTGTGCTTTAGATAACCTGGAGAACAGATACTGTTAGCCATGGGTATAAGCATTTACTTGCATATTTTGTGAAAGAGCTGCAAGAATAGTAACGCTGGCCTTACTCTCAGATAAAAGCATTTTGAAGACTTCCATTAGCAAATGTTAGATGTCACAGTCCAGCTACAAGGAACGGGTTTTTGTGGTGGCCGTTAATGGGATTCCCTAATTGTTGAGCACGTGGGTGTTTGGTTTTTTCCAAGACATGTGCAGAGGTGCTGAATATGTGGGGGCCCTGCCCCCCTCGGGAAGAGGGCTATCTCCTGAAGTGTGTAAAACTTTGCACATGTCCATCATCTTTCACGATTTATGTGACCGGACTCTGGAGCAGAGTAGGGGTGGTGCAGGCACCTACCCTGGAGATCTTCCAAAGGAGACTGGACGCACACCTTGCTGGGGTTATTTGACCCCACGAATCTTTCCTGCCCAGAGTAGGGGGACTGGACCATTAGCAATGCATAGGGGGTGCACACGGGTGCATGCACACCCCCTGAGATTGGCTGTGCGCCCCCTGGAAGGGCCATCTGCAAAACCAGATGTGCACTTCCAGTTTTGGTGCTGGTTCAGTGATCAGCCACTGGGGGACCCGTCCCTCCTCCCTGGTCGGTGATCTGGTGACCCCCCAGACTCGGGAGGCACCAGTTGCCCATGGGCTGGACCCAATGATCTCACGAGGTCTCTTCCAGCCCTAAACTTCTGTAAATCTGTGAATCTTAATCCCACCCCACAGCAAAAATAAAAGTCAGTTCTTATCGATTTGCACATCTTCATGCATACTTCTGACAACTAGCCTGTGACACAGTGTCTGCAGTAAAATAAAGGAAGAAAAATAATGGAAAGAAACAGAGAAAGTAAAGACTTGACCCTTCTTCATCCTATGTATTAGAATAGGAACAAAACGGCACCTAGAAGACGTGTTTAGAGATAACCCCCGACGACGGAGCCTAGAACCTCTTCTCACTTTTTGGAGAGGTTGGTTGGGAAACGGCAGCTTCTTGGTAGTTACCACAGTAAGTTTGAAACTTCCCTCTGTTTTAGTGCAGGCGGTGATTGGCAGATGTAGTTAATGGTAGTTGATGGTAGGGGTAACTAGTAAAACGTGCAAGCACTGTTTGTGAAGACACGAGAGAAAGGGAGCGAGATGCCGTGCGGAAGGTACCTTGGAAAGGAGAAGACAGAATTTGGAGAAAGAAAAAAAGAGGACAAATAGAGAGAAGGAGGTAAGAAAACATCAGAAGGAATACAAAGGAAATCTGGGGAGCTGGGGGAAACCACCGTGATCTTTAATAGGAAGCAAAGCAAGGGTCAAGATACAAGATAGGAAAAAAATGGTTCTACATGAAAGCCAGGAAAAAAAGTGGGGTGTGGGGATAGTTGGCAAATGCTGTTAGGAGAGAAGCAGCATGTTTTCCTGATTAAGACACCACCCCTGGGCTCAAGAAACATGGGTTCTCCTTTAGCGTCTCCAGTTGACCAGTGATGTACTTTGAACATCTGCTTTCTGTCCCACCCTTCATCTGTCCAGCAAAATCCCAGAGGCAGGGAATGACTCTCTCTTTGTCTGGTACAAAAGCAGCATGCTGTCAGCTTGGCCCCCTAGGCACCTCTTTAATATTGCTATGACTAATAATAATGCTCCATGCAAACAGATTACGTAATGGATTTCACCACGTTTTCCTGGTGGCAGGTGACCAGCTCTGCAGTTGGCCAAATACTATCTGGCATATACATTAAAAGAGTAACACAAGAGGGATTCATTGAATAAAGTAGTCAATGCTATTTTTTTTTTCTTGTTACCCAACTAGCATTAGTAATAGGCTAAACACGTTAAAAGGTATATTGTATAGACAGGAATCACAACCCTGTATTTAAGCATGGGCCGCAACAAACAGTTCCCCCCTGCTTCATGCCTCTCAAATTCACATAGGATGTATTTGGAGGGGGTGGTCCTGATGGCTTTAGGGGGGAATGAATTGGTGGTCCAGTACTTTTGTACCTAGCATATAAGCTTCAGCATCCAATGAACATGTAAGGAGCATCAGCAAATAACTAAAACAGTGTGAAGTGGACTAATGCTCAAAGGGGCGTAGAAGGAGAACCTTTCCAGGCCTGGGTGACTGAGGCTTGGCATCACTTGGCCAATGAAATTCAACTGCAAAACCTACAGGATGCTAGTATTTTTTCTTCAATCCCATCACTGTACTCTCTCATTTGCACATTTGTCACTGCCTTTTTGGGGGACCACAGTGAAAAAAATAAATCCAAACATTTCCAGGCCTTTCTTCCTTTGAAGGCTTTCCCCAGATCTTTGAAGCACCGCAGGAATGGCATTTATGTGTTCATCCGTGTGTGCTAGGGAGGAGGACTCCCTTCTTGACCCCAATGGGAACCGATTAGGACCATAAGCTGTAACCCTATCCCTTTAATGTAGACTCCCTGCTGGCTGTCTCCTGTGTGTGCAGCGTATCTGGTAACTGTAATATCATGGGATTGTCTTTGGGAGGAGCCTGCCCTCTGCACTACAACCCTCAAGGATGAAAATGGCTTTGCAACACACAGGTGAAGGTGTATGGGTACCTTCCTTTGGACAGAATAACAGACCAGCTTGGGAATGTGGACCTGCTGGTGTTGAGGAGCTGGCCTGCAAAAGATAAAGGCACGTGCCTCGGTATTATTATAGTTATGGGATATCACAAATGTGAAGAGCTTGTGTTTCAGGGGCTGGAAGTCAGAGGTTCAGTCCCAGCTGATACGGGTCACATCTCAGCAGGTGGAAGGGGAGTCAAAACTGGGGATGAAGTTGCCCACCCTGTTTTAAATGAAGGCTTCAGTAAAACAGAGCTATTGTCCATTGTATGGCTGAAAAGCAGTGGAAGAATGCAGTGTTCATGTGGCAACTGATCACTGGGGTTTGAGCGCCGAGGCAATCCGAAGGATTTTAGACCTGAGGAAATGCGGGGAACAGTTTCTGCCTCATCCTGGCACATCAAAGACTCCATGGGAAGGCTCTGCTAGAAGGTAGTTAACAGCACCCCATGCATGTCCCCTTTTCTTTAACCAGCACGGTATTTTGTGAGATAAGCAGTGTGTATCCACGTACCACTTTGCATCTCAGCAGTTGCCATTGCATACAAGTCCCATGTCATCGGAACCGATGCGTGTACCACAAGAGTTCTCACCTAGAGTCCTGGCAATGAAGGAGGCTGCTGCCAACGTAGAGGTTTTCCTTGTTAAAACCAGATACGTAACACAGTCACACAAGTCGTAACACAGGCTTGTGTTTTTTGTAGGAGTCGAAAATTCTGTCTCCTCTTCCACCTGTCGTTGCTTCAAGCCTTGCCTGCTTGCAGATTTTGCAGTCGTCTAACTATCCCAATACTTCAGTTCTGGTACAGTCTCTGATTTGGATGCAGTTATAGTCTCTTTGCCTTAGCCTAAAAGTGTCTTGTCCCAGAATGCCAGCAATGTTTCCTCCTCTTCCAACAGGAATAAACTATACTACTATGTCTAGGGACAGAAATTACACATGAACTGGTATAAGTGACTGGAAACCAGTTCAGATCTGCAACACAGCAGATGATCAGTGCATGTAAACCACTGTCAAAATGCCCAAAACTGGTTCAGGATCAACCTGAATCTCAAATACTCTTCCCTCGGGCATCCATCCTCTTCTCCTGGAAGAAACAAGATACTAGGTTAAATGGCCCTGTGTTCTGATCCAGAATGGCATCCCTTGTGCTTTTACCTGTTTTATGTCAGAGCAGGATTTTTCCTGTTCACGCATGTGGCTGTCCACAGTATGAGGTTGCAGATTTTGTAGCGGTCTAACTATCCCAATGCTCCAGTTCTGATTTGGATGTAGTTATAGTCTATTTCTCTTGGCATAAAAGTGTCTTGTCCCAGAATGCCAGCAATGTTTCTTCCTCTTCCAACAGAAATAAACTATACCATTATGATTAGGGACAGAAATGACACGTAAACCAGTATAACTGATCGGAAACTAGTTCAAAGCTGCAGCACCAGCACAACAGAAGTATAGTGCACATAAGCTGTTTTCAAAATGGCCAAAACCGGTTTAAGATCAACCTGGGTGGGTGTAGTATCAGACTGAACTGATTTAAGTTAAATCTGTTTATTGAACTTCTGTCCCAGATCCCCTCTGGATTCAAGGTAACACACAGTGCCCCAGCATCCCAGGATGCTTTGTAGCTCCCTTGCAGACCTTCCCCTGCAGGGTGGGCAGGCTGGCCTTGGCTTAAACTGTCCGCTTCAGCTGAGCAGAGAGGTGTGCTCCAACACCCCCCAACTTCTGGCCTGGGCCACTGCAGGCATGTGGCCGCAATCCAGAATCAAAAGTGAATGTCTGTTCACTTGCTTAGTGTTTCAATCTACACAACTTAGACTAACCTGGGAAAATTGAATTGATTCAGGCTCAGGCTTTTGGACTGTCTGTACTTAGCCTTCAAGTACTTTTATACCAGTAACGCTGTGTCCAGACAAGGAGGTTATATGGCTTTAACAATACAAGGATACCCCATGCCTCAGTGCATGATATGTGGCAAGTCATTTATATGCACCTTAGTTCACTCCTCTCTAAAATGGGTATAACACTTCAACTACCTCTCCATGGCATCACAAGGCTTAAATAATCACCTGGTAAGGAAGGCAAGGTGCTAGTCACACTCAAGGTACTGCATACATCTTTACTTGTTTTACTTTGTTAGTTTTCACTAGTACGCTGCATGGTGACTACCATCATCAGACAGAGCTAATTAGAAATACCTACGCATTCCTCTGGGGTGTAAACCATTTAATCATCCTGGAACTTACAGCAGTTTCCACAGTAAGTGTCCTCGTTACTGCTGCTTTCAGAAGTCACATTAATGGCAATCTGGATTTCCCAAACTCTGTCCTCATCTGTAACGTCACTCAGTTGTATGTGGCTAACAGAAACCACTACAGGCACCAAGGGGGTAATTCTGGTAGATTAAGTTTCTTCAGTTTTGTTTTGTCAACTGCAGTTGTTAAATTAACTGCAAATTCATCACATTTTAAGCTATAACTACAGAATGAGACTTATTTTTTTTTCTCCTACAGTCTGAACAGCGTAATAACCATCTGAAATCTGTGCTTGCAATAAATGTAGATTAGTTCATTATTTTTAGCCCACTGGGAGTTTTAAAGTTAAGCTGTGGTTGACACAATTTGTATTTTAATGCAATTATGAAAGGAAAGAACCTGATAGTTATGGGTTAAAGGAGTTACATGGGTGGGTTAATAGTTAATAACAAATATTAATAACCAAGCAGCCAATCTCTGATTAATTAGAACAAATATTAATTATTTTTGGAGAAGCTGTTGTTTGACCTTTAGGGTCCAATTTATGGAAATTTGATTAGTTTAGAAAGCAATATATTATATGTACAATAATTTATATAACAAAGTGTGGAACCTGCTGTTTCTTCAGAAATTACTTCTTTCCCAGAGCAATTAGTATCTTACAACCCCTTAATTTATCATAGTGGTCTCGTATTTAACCACAAAAGATTAGTTACCTTAGCAACTGCCATGTCTCAAAGTATTTAGCTATATGAACTACATTGCTCTTGCTTTAAGGGAAACATGCAGTGCATAAATAGATCATGGTGCAACTTGAAAAACTAGGGTTGGGTATTTGAAGTATGAAATAAAGTTCAATCCAGTCAAATATCAATGATAAATTGTAAAAAAAATAAAAATTGCCAATTTGTCCAAATAAGACACAGAAAATGCAGAAATTTTCCATTTAGAAATGTGACAAAAACCAATTAAAAAACATATTTCTGTTAAGAAGACTACAAAAAAAAAATGTTTTTTTTTTTGTAAAATTGCCATGATCCTTGAATGGTCAAAAATATGCAGTCAGTGGATTGGTCCATTGACAATATTTGACTGGTCAATTGATTGGCTTGTCAACCCTATGAAAAACCTTGTGAAGTTAACCCTATAATTCACCCATTGTGCAGATTTGGCCGGCACCTAGGATATGCAGCCAAGCACGGGCTGTGAAAGGATATATAGATGGTTTCTGCCCAGAGGGAATTACAGTTTTAGTAGGATAGACAAAAGTACTATCACCATTTTAGACCATGCGATGAAATGACTCAGCCATGCAGGGAAATTGTGGCAGAAGGTAAATTTGCATCCAAATCCCCGCAGTTCTAGTCCAGTGCCTTGGTCGTAAGACCATCCTTCCCAGTGCGTAACTGGGTCTTCCTGGCCGAAGAGGGCAGGGTGCTTGGTTTCTCTTGGAGAACTGTGCCATAATAGATAGGGATCTACTTAAGTCGCGGTTGGACTTACCAATTTTTATGGGTTGGTCACGACGTAAAGAGCAAATTCCACAGACATTTCATAGATGTGCTCCGGTGGCCCTGCCCCTTGGTGCTGATTGGTGAAGAGGCCCTGGGAGGAGGAGGGACAAAAGGGTGGCTGCCATTTTGACTCCTGGTTGCCCTTTGTGCAGCGCTGCCCCCCAGTGCTGATTGGTGGACAGGCCCTTGGGTGGGAGGAGGGACGAGGTGGCAGCAGCCATCTTGTCTGTTGTCCTTCATGCCGCTCTGCCAACTGGTGCCTTCCCATCCTGGGCAGGCTGTGATGCCAAGCTGCAGCAGCAAGGACTGCTGGCTCCCACTGGGGAGACAGCATTTTATTTTTACTGTTATTTTGTTGTTGTTGATTTCACCAACAATCCCGGATTTTGCCATTTCCATGAAATCTGCAAAACCATGATTTAAGTAGACCCCAAATAATAAAGTCCCACATGTTTCCCCCACCAGCACATGTTGCACACTGTGGCTCGCTTGCCATGAATGGCGGACCACGTCCTTGGGACCCCTGGGACGCATGCTTTCCTGAGACCAGGTTTATAGTCCTGCCGTGCTGCTTGGTGTAAAGCAGGAGTGGTTTCCTACCTTTTGCCCCCAAGCACACCGAGCCATTGCAGAGCAGGACTGGGCAGAGCGCAGGCATACTGCGCTGCTTCTCCTGTTTGTTTGGAGTAGTTAGCACATTACTTCCCAATTGCAGGTTGCTTTTAATTCTCTCTGCTTGCTAATGAGCATAATTGACACGTCTACCTAGGCTTGTTATCATCAGGAATGCTTCAGATCAGGTTAGCGTGCAGCAGAACTCAGCAAGCCAAGGCTGTCTTACATTCACCTGGGGCTGTGGGGGGGAAAAAGGAAGACCTGCCAAATCTGTTCAGTTCCTCAAGCATCCCAGGGCAAGAAAGCCTGGAAATAAGCAGAAATGTTCAAAGGATTGAGGATGTCAAGAGCTCTCCTGGGTACTTCAAAGGCAGTGTCCTCCCCTCATCAATGCAGTGGAGCCTTTGTTAATTGGGAAAACTTTCTCCACTGAATCCCCACCTGGCCCCACGCATTTGTTTGCTGCATCCTCTATTAGGGCCACCTCGTTTTGATGATACAGTGCAGAGAGATGTTCTCTTCTTGGGCATGTGCTAATGATGTGTGTGGGCCAGATCCTCAGGTTGTATCCGCTGTTGTATTAGCTGCATCCAAGTCCAAGGACGCTACTCTTTGAATTGCCCATAGGCTAGTGTCTGGGAAGACGCAGCACAGGGGGGTTTCAGGCAAAGCATCCTTCGCTGCGTGAAGGACTACAGGATCATGAAAGGGCTGGGGTGGTGGAGATCAGAGGGAGTGGGGCCGGAGGAGGATTTCAGCATTAAAAAAGGTATCATTAATTTAGCATGCGGAGAACAAGGTACTTGCTGAGCGAACGGAGTCAGCAGCATCCTTTGAAAGCTGTGTATTGCCATTGCTTCCTTGAGGAAAGCTATTTCTAGTAGAGACTAGCTTGAGGCAATATAAAAATACCACAAAAGCTAATCCGGCCTGTGCTCTACCCAGAGCACGTGTGTTTTGAACGCTGATTTAAACAATCCTTGCATTGCCTGTTGGGTTTCCCTCATTTAAAGTAGACCACAGATTAGGGATGGCCTCACAATCGATGGGAGGAAATGCACGTCACTCTTGATTTCGATAGTCTCATCAAGGGGCAAGACTAGAAACAGCATTGGGCCCTTCGGCTGCCGTCATGTCTTTTTTCAAGAGCTCTTAGGGAATCGATGGGTTAACCGCCACAATCTGAGTAAGTTCTAGGGGAGTCAGATAGGAATTAGGGAGACCAGGAGAGAGGGTGTTCATTAATTAAGATGGAATTAAGAAAGGAGATAATCAAGCAAGGAGACTGTTTTCACATACTGAGTCATAGAGGAAGGCTCAATGTTGTTGTGTTTCAGAGAAAGAAAATACAGTTTTGTAATACAATGAATCACGGGCATTTTTCACAAGGTCACTTCTGGCACCGATCCTTTTTGTACTTTTTAATTAGAATTGGAGGTTTTCCTTCTGTACCCAAGGCTTGTAGGCAGCACCGCTGAATTGTTATTCTTTAGACCAGACTTCAAATAAAATTACTATTTTTATGCAAGTGGGATGAGAACAGGTCTCCAAGTTTGAATGTCAAATTGCAGTGCTTTTTTTTATTTTTTTTTAATTGAGTTGCAACTCAGTAGCCTCTGAAAATAGCATTTTAAAAGAGAAGGCTACCAGATCTCAGATAGAGAAATGGATGCCATATGTAGTTTATTTCTTTGTGCTGACATGCAACTGCCGTATAACATTCTCAGTCCTCACCAAGAGATTGATCTTCTCCATAACACAGCTTTGTGCTGCCAGGTAATAAAAGGCAAGAGCCCAGTCCAGAGCCCACGGTGACTGTACTTAGCTTTGAAATGAATGACCCAGATCCCTTTTTGACTTGCATCGGCCTCATTTGACTGTCTGGCATGGAACGGCATGTGCTTGCAGCAGCTAGGAGTCTGGAGCACAGCTGGAACTGCAACGCCTGGACTGCAGCAACGGACTTCAGCCTGCCTCAGGGTCACTCAGACCCAGGACCTATATTTTTCTATGCGCTGAACCTCTAGTGATAAATTTTACTTTGAATTACAGCTAAAGCAAATCTGGATGGATACAGTATACGTTATAGTTGCTGCTATTATTGAGAAGGTGTTGAGCAGTGCCATCGGTGTTAGCACTAAAATCTGTGCCTGGATCACAGGCATCCTATACAGCAATCCTCCTGTGTCAGAACGGTCCCGTTCTTGACTTAACGAGACAAAAAGTGCTAATTGCCTGGTGATATCAAAGGGAGCTTCTTAGAAACTACTTTGACTTAAGCTGGATTCCTAATGTTCCTTTGGCTCTGTGGGTAAAGTGCAAGGCACCCCTGAAGCAATTCAATTTAAGAGGTCAGAAATGAAAATTCTCCTGAACTTGTCTGAGGACCTGAGACTGCATTTTTAGCTGATTTATTAAGTATCATTTAGGATTGGATTAATTTTGGCCTAACCTGCCATCCTTCATCAACATCAGAGCTGCTACACGACTCATAAATCTTTTTCCTGAAGAGGCCTCAGAAAGAAAAACTACTTATTCCACTCAGCCCTGATTAAGAGCTTTCCAGCACACAGGGACAAATAATTGCTGTCAGGCGGCTTGACTTGGATTCCAAGATGAAGGGCAAAGAAACCAACAAGAGAGCCCGTCTGCTGCGATGCCTCCATAATCACATTCGCTCCTAATTCCCATAATGGTATAAATTATTTCATCTCTTTATTCTGTTCATTCTTGTTGCCTTCTCCTTCGGCAGTTTTCATTGATGAGCTTTGTTTAAAATGAATAAAATCCCTTTCCCATTAAACCCTTCTGAAGGCGATGGTTCCCAAAAACCAATGACTGCTCTGTAAACTTCCAGACTTCACAGTTCCCTGGCCTGGTGGAGAGAGACACCCTGCCGCTCTGTGAATGGCCTCTGGAAGATGGAAGATGGGATCCTGTTGCTTAGATGTTGCAGTGATGATACAGCGGGGGCTCAACCTGGTTTGGCCCATGGTTTGCAATACTAAGGAAGTAATGAGTTGTGAGTAACATCAGGCTTTGGTTTTACCTGGCAACCCTAGCTTTTAATTTCCAGGGACGCAAGGAAGAGTCAGACAGCCGGCACCTCATATATGCTACCGCCGCACCACTCTATTGGGAGCCAGTGGATATATCTACACGTGCAATTAATGCTTTTTGGCTTTATTGCACAGTAAATTTGCTGTGCAGTAAATTTACTACGTGCATATACAGGTAATAAACTTACTGCACAATAGACTAGTTTACTGCACAGTAACAGCCTGCATGTGTAGATGGTGATGCTTTATTGTGCAGTAGACTGTATCATTGCTTGATACTGGCCATGTCTACATGAGATGCTTTAGTGTGCGGTAGACTTATCTACTGCACATTAAAGCATCTCATGTAGATATGGCCAGTATCAAGCAATGATTTGATGCCAGTAGAAGAATCCTGTTTATTTACTGATCTTTTGGTCCGGGTGGGACTGACAGGGCCGGGGCACGAGGGCAGGATTCTGCAGGTTGTCAGCTGCCCCTTTGCACAGCTCTGGGGGATCTCTCCAGATCTCAGCTCCATGCACTTGCAGAAGGAAGGGATGGGCCCAGCCTTTTGCAAACAAGTCCCATGGGATTGTGCTCAAACACCTCCTCCCTGGCATAGGCGGTGAGATAGTGGATTGAGGATGATGGCATCCAGCATGTATCACAAGCCAAATGTGTGCTCTCTGATATCTCTTGCCAGCAGATGGAGGGAAGTAATTATTCTCCTCTATTCAGCACTGGTGAGGCCACATCTGGAGTCCCCTGTCCAGTTTTGAGCCCCCTCACGACAGAAAGGATGTGGACAAGTTGGAGGGAGTCCAGCAAAGAGCAGCAAAACTGGTTGGGGGCTGGGGGACATGATTCATGAGGAGAGGCAGAGGGAAATGGGCTTCTTTAGTCTGCAGAAGAGAAGACTGAGGGGAGATTTGATAGCAGCCTTCACCTCCCTGCGCGGGGCTGCAAAGAGGATGGAGCTGGGCTGTTCTCAGTGGGGGCAGATGACAGGACAAGGAGCAATGGGCTCAAGTTGCAGCAAGGAAGATTTAGATTGGATATTAGGAAAACTTTCTCATGAGGAGGGTAGTAAAACACTGGAACAGGTTATCCAGAGTGGTGGTGGAGTCTCCATCCTTGGAGGTTTTTAAAGCCTGACAAAGCTTTGGCTGGGATGATGTAGTTGGGGATGGTCTGATTTGAGCAGGGGGTTGGACCAGATGTGACCTCCTCATCTTCCAACCCTCATTTTCTATGGGTCTGTGATTCTTAAAGAGAAGTTCTGCAGCAAGGCTTCCAGCATCGTCTGTGAGCACAGCGCCTCTAAGCCATACGCCTTTTGTCAGGCGCCCTACTTCTGACCCTGCTGTACTGCGGCAAGCTGCCTGGTGCTCTCTGGCTTTCCTGGTTCCTGGCCCTGGTTTCACCTCTGTCCTTGGACTCCAGCTTTGCATTTCCCCATGGATCAATTCCCTGGTTCCTGACTCGGATCTGTTCTCGGACTTTGACCCATGAAACATCCCTTGGACTTGGTAACTCAGCATCTGATTCCCAGGCCCTGACCCTGGGCTGTGTTAGAGACTCTGCTCCTGTATTTCCCTCTGGATCTGGTCATTTGACTCCTGAACACTGACCCATCCCCAGCCCCTGTCACTGCACAATGCTCTAACCATTAGACCCCAATGCCTAACACCCAATCCCTTACACACTTCCTCCCAGCTTGCAGCCTACACCATGGCTACAAGTGTAGCCCTTGGTATGTTAACCTTTGGGACGCCAAACCACCATGTAGTATCAAGCTTTGCTGATCAGATCTACGATGTAAGGCCTGGATCCAGTCCAGCCTTGAGTCATATGCACATCTTTCTGCTTATGACTCATCCCATTGGAGACAAAGGAGTTGCAAGCCCCCTACATGCCAGGCTGAACCTAAATCTCTGATATATTTATCAATTAGAAGCCCACAGGCTTCTAAGTGAAGCTGGGAGCCTTTAGGAAGACTGTCAGGAAAATGGCATTGTTATTATTATCATTGCTATTATTTTACCACATGTAGGTGTGTAGGCCAGTGAACTGGGGAGAGGAAACAAGCGCCTCTCTACTTTCCATCCACTTTCTTGGGAGGGTGGGGTGGAGTTGAAGGTACTGGGTATGCAGCTCAGTTTGTGCAGGATCTGGGTAATGGACTCCATGGGTTGAGGTGCACCTCGTTTTTCCATTTTCCTTTAATAGCCCTCATTCAGGTTTCTGTCTTGTCTGTTTACTGTCCTTAGTGGAAGGTGGGTGCAGGGCTGTAACACACCTGCCGGGGCGACATGAGGCCAGGCCAATAACCTAAAATCAGTGTAAATCACATGTGACATTTTGGCAGAGATATACATTCAGAGATGTCGAGGAAAGGAGAATTTATGGATCTCTTGGCCAACATAACTCACTCTCCTTGTGCATTAGCAGCCCGGAGCTGATTCTGCCATGCTGACTCCCATCAGGTTTATCCAACGCTGTGAGTTGTCCTACTGCAATAAAGGGAATGACTTATGGAAGAAAGGAGGTGCTATGCAATGCAAAGAAGGATGGCTCTGCCAGCCCTTTTGCCTTTTCTTTGTGCAGATTGTTACGGTTATGGGTAAAGCTCAGTGGGACCAGCTAACAGTTGCTCTGGGATCAGTAGTTTCCAAATTTTATGGCTTTCACAAATTTCACTCTCCCAGAGATAACAGTCATTTACCAGGAGGCATTGTGTGTGCGTTTGCGGTTTTTATCAGGAGAAAAACCAAGGAGAGAAGAGAATCACTTCAGTGATTAGGATAATAGGAAAGTAGTGCTGGAAGGGACCTTACAAGGCCATCTAGTCTAGCCCCCTGCTCAAGGCAGGATCAGCCCTGACTAATCTTCCCAGTCATGCACCTATCTAACCTGATCTTGAAAACTTCCCAGGTTGGAGATTCACAATTTTTCAATGCTTGACCACCCTCATAGTTAGAAAGTTCCTCCTAATCCCCAATTTAAACCAGCCTTGCCTTTCAGGACCCTAATCATTTTTGTTGTTCTGTGCTGGACTCATTCAAAGCTGTTCACATCCTTCTTGAAGTAAGGGCCCCCAAAACTGGACACAGTACTGTAGGTGAGGCCTCATTGAAAGAATCACTTTGCTGGATATGCAAGTGACAGTTTTGTTAATGCAACTCAGTGTGTTAGTGGCTCTTTTTTTTTCTCCCCAACAAGAGCACACTGTTGGCACATATTCAACTTACAGTCTACTGTAACCCCAGGTCCTTTTCTGCAGTACTGCAGCCTAGACTATCATTTCCCAATGTGTATTTATGCATGCACTTATTCCATCCCAAGTACAGGACTTTGCACATGTCCTTGTTGAATTTCATCTTATTCATTACGGATCTTTTATCCAGCCTATTCAGGTCAATCTGGATCCTAGCCCTCCTCTTCAGAGTATCCACAACTCCATCCAACTTTGTAACATTTAGAAATTTGCTAAGCGTGCACTTGATCCCATCATCCAAATCATTAACAAAGATTATGCTGAATGATCTTGTTTCTACATGCTCTTTGCAAAAAAACCAAAATTTGGAGTGAGTGTCATTCCAAGTATATTGATAAACCAATGCAAGCCCCAAGAAGGCAGTGGCTAGATGCGTTTGCACCATAATGAACTGCAAACAACAAAAGCAGCTCCAGCCTTAGGTTTTTGCTTTGAGAATTTAGATAAATCAAATGAAGAAAATTCACCGGTGATGTAAAAGGTAGTTAAATTGTCCAGGGTATGTAACTTGTACACAGAAGGGGTATAAATACATGCATGGAATAAAGTGAATCTCTCTTTTCCATCATCTCCACTCATTTTGCAGAGCTGCTGAATGACAATTGGTGCCATTTCTAGTTCTTTGCCCCGCACATCTGTTTTGTGATCATTATGCTTTTGATGTGTCTTACATCAGCAGTTATATCACTACAGAATATGTCCATAGGCTTATATGGGAATTGTATTGGCTTATTCCAAGTTTCCCTGACCTGAATTTACATATATATATGAAATTCAGGTCAGGAAAAGCAGGGATGGACTGAACTTCTGGAGGAAAAGCCCAAACCCCTGCTTGAACAAGATCATCCCTATCTAAACCATCCCATACAAGTGCTTATCTAACCTAGTCCCAAAACTACATGGTCAACTCTGTCATATAACTACAAGGCATATGACCTAAAGACACTGTGAAACCTGAACCTGCCACAAGTAAAGCAGGGGGAGAAGGGTTGTCAGTGTCTTACCACTGCCAAGGGTGTTAACTTGCACTCAAGAGAGCCAAGGAAGAGGCCCAAGGCTATTTTATAGATTTTGTAGCTGTGTCACATTACGTCATGGTGAGTCTGTGGTCCTCAAATGCTCCTAGATCCTTCTCTGGAGAGCTGCCATCCTGACAATTGTCACTGATTTTATATTTGTGTTTTCGATTATTCTTCCTAAGGTATAGCACCTTGCATTTGTGGGCATTGAGCTCCATCTTCTTGGCTCAAGTGCAGCTTTCCAATCTATCAAGGTCTTCCTGAATTTCGCTTCTCTCTTCCAGATAATCCTTCCCCGTTTCATGTCACCTGATTTTTTTTTTTCCTGCATACAAATCATTAATGAACACGTTGAAAGAGCAGCAAGTCCAGGACAGACCCCTGTCCTCCCTGCCCCCCCGCCCCCCCCCTTGAAATGTCCTGGCATTTTGACATAGATCCATATCATTGTCCTTTGATTGCAGCTATTGAGCCAGTTGTCTATCCACCTTGTAGTGGGCAGTGTAGAGATGCACCTTAACTGAATTAGAGATGCTTAAGCTTTTGTGAACAATAGCTCACTTCATCAGATGCTCTCATCTCTTGCTATTGCTCACAAAAGCCTATGCATCTACCTCTCTGATTCAGTCTCTAAGGTGCCACTTTTCCCTGCCTTCTGCCTGACCTCAGACTAACACAGCTAACTCCCTCTCTCTGCATCTTGTAGTAGTTGTGTGCCCACCTTTTTCCTTTGTCAATGTGCCACTGAGCAAAAATAGCACAGTTGTCCTTTTTAACTTAATCTACTGAAGTTTCTAAACCCAGAATCTAAAGTTCTTCTCCCTACATTTTGTTGTACATTTGGGTAACTCCATTAACTTCAGCTGAGTTCTTCCTATAGCCGCCAGTGTTCAGCTCACAGCCTATTTCTGAGTGTAAGAATGTAATCAAGATTCCTAACTCTCATACGCTGGTGCAAAACAGCTGTAACTCTAATGAAGTCAACTGACTTATGCTGATGTAGAAATAGCAAGCAGGCCCACAGTGAAGGGTAAATACAAAATCTGAGGGACTACTATTTTTTTGATTGCAGAGGAAATACATATTCAGTGTGTTGCTACGGCTGCTCCTTTGGTTTAGGCTAGGTGCAGGCATTCAAAATGCCCAAGGAGGAATCAATCTCACTTATGTGGTTTTCTGGTGCCTAGGTGGCCCCCGCCTGGTTCAGTCTGGTAAACCTCCTTCAATCACTCACCTGCCATGCCTTGTTTTAATTTAAAGTTTAAATAATAAAGGAGGCTGCCCATGGACCTTAAAGTGAGCCAGTGTTAATACAAATCACCTCTGGGTCCCACTTGGACCCCACTTGTCTCAACTCAGCCCTCAAGACCAATAAGTATTCTTGGCCTGCCCATGCCTGTGCAGGACTCCTGTAGCCTTAGGAACTAGTTGTGCGATTCTGTTCCACACCTACACCATGCCCCGAGCCTCACAGATGTTATCGTTCCAGGATGTCATGTGATGTGCTTTCTACTTAGCTCCTTTCCAGGCTTCTCACTACTTTCAGCCCTGCTCTTGGAGCCCTGGTCACCTGCACATCCCACCTCTGGGCTTTGGGACCCTCAGGTCACACATGCAGTCGCTTCCTGGGCTCTCAGGTTCTCTGTCTTATGCTCGGTCCCCTCTCAGGGCCCTCAGAGCCCCTGGTCCCACATGAAGCCCCTCTCTGGGTTCTCACACTCTGGTCCCACACTCAGACCCCTCTGTCTGGGCTTGGGGACCCTCTTGTCTGACTTCTACACCTTCTCTGGGCTCTTGGACTCTCTCATCTGACTTGCAGCCCCTCTTGGACTTGTGGACCCTCTGGTCCAACCTTTCTCTGCGCTCATGGACCCACTGGTCCAAGTCTTAGCCCTTCACTGTTCCTGTGGGCCTCCTGCTGAGCCTGAGTCTCAGCTACTCCTGGACTACCGATTCTCAGCCCTAGCAGGACTCCAGGCTAAACCACAGGTGCACTTAGTGAAAGTATTTCAACACTGTAGTGAACACCCCAACTCTCTGAGTTGGGTAACAAAACAAAAAACAAAAACAAAAAAAAGTCTCCTTGCTTGTAAAAGCTCAGTGTTTCACTGTCCAGGCAAGCTTCCCCTGCTCCCAAGAGTGCAGAGTGGCTTACGCTATTCACTGCAACTTCAGGAAACTACCGCTGTGCTGCCAGGAGCGCCTCATTGCATGGCTCCCAAGGATGAACTGCCTGGCCAGATGAGGCCTTGGGCTTATATAGCTCCAGCCAGCCCTCTACTGGTCAGGTGACTCTCCAATCAACCCCCTCTGCATGCAAGCTGCCTGTCTGGCTGCTTGCACACTTAAAGGGACAGGTATGCTTCAGTGCTTTGCCACAGTGTGCTCAACATCTGTTCTGTTATGGGTATAGACCGGTTTTGTGTGCCCAACTTCTGCCCCCCTCTCTCTGGACTCTCAGATCCCTTGTCTCCTATGCAGCCCACCTCAGCTCTGGGATCCTCAGGTCACACACACAGCTGTTTCCTGGGCTCTAGGGCTCTCTGCTATGAATATAACTTCTGTTCTATTATGGGTATAGACTGGTTTCTGATCACTTATACCAGTAAATGTGTCATGTCTGTACCTGCCCTTAATGATGTTTTATTGTTGGGGAAACTATATTCTTCACCTCCGTAACAAACACAAGCTAAGTGTGTTCTAACAAAATTGCTGGCTTTGAAAGCCATTAATGCCATTTAGACCACATGAAAAGGAGCCTGCTGCAGTTCAGATATTGTTCACATCTTTATTTTGAAAGTTTCTGCCGTCGCTGTGTTTTCATGACTTCTTGTGGTAAAATCTGCACTTCGCAGTCATTACAGGTGTTCTCAGAACCTGAATGTTTTTGAGTCACAGAGCACAAAGTCTGCTAAAGAGAGAATGATCACAGCTGGAGACCACTTTCCCGAGAACTAAGTGAAAATTTAAATTGCTCCAATTCTTCCTAATGCTATTCTGGTTAGGGGACTTATTTATGCTTTTGTATTTTATTTCTAGGTTTAAATTATCTCTTTTAAAGAAACTTTTAATGCTGTGTTGTTTTTAGTTTTGTTTTGAGCTATCTTTTACCTAGGAGCCTGACCAAATGTCCACATCAGTGTAGCTGGTATATCCCACTTGGGTTTGCCCTTCCATCTTGTCGTCTCCAGTGTATTTATTAGTTAAAGTGTTCTCTGCTATCTGAGTAGATTAATTGTTTCCTCTTCCCTGTGGCTGGGTTATGAGCTCAGTAGTGGTTTTCCCCACCTGTCTTCTGCTCTCCTCTCTATGCTGGTTCTCATATACCTTGATGGGAAAGAGACTGCAGAGCCAGCTTTACTCTGGGACCAGAGCAGTGTAGGAACAGATGTATGACTATCTGCCACAAAAGTGCCTGTCTGCATCTCGCTTTAGCTGCAGCCATCACTTCCATGCAAACTGTGGCATCTACAGCTTTTTCCCCTGTGATGTTCAAATGAACGTAATGAATGTACGGATGCCCCTGGGTAATCTGAATCCGAACTCTCCGGCCAAAAAAAAAAAAAGTGCTTTCTTGTGCTGTTTGCATTTCTCCTTGCTGAGCTACTGTGCCCCTTTTGTGAGCTTGGAGTAATTCCAAGGTGATCAGAAATGGCTCAGGACTCTGCAGCCAGCCTTTTATGCCAAGGACAATCAACACATTCACAAGGTACGATCAGTTGGTCTCTAAGAGGCACTGCTGTCTGTGTGCCAGGCCCAGATTGAAAAACCTTCTTCTGCAGGGAAGCTCTCCTGGGTGTGTGATGAGAGCTGATAGAGGGTGTCTGTTAGGAGAGCATTTCCACATCCCCTCCTTACCTAGAACCTGCTCCCCTCCACATTATTCAGTGTAACATCTCCCCGCCTCCCCTTTTCCTTTCTCTCCAGACTTTCCTCCTTTGTCTTCCCTTTCACAGAATATTCTAAAGGCTTGGATTAATTACAGGTGGCATAGCATGATCTTTGCTTTGTCTTCCTCTATCAGCAACAGCACCGCTGGAATAGAAAAACTGTTCCCTTCACTATGCTAATATTTGTTATAGTATACAGCCTCCTTATTGTACAGGACGTCTTCCAGATGTGCAAACCGGGGAGATTAAATTCCTACGGTAAACACCTCACAAATTACACTCCAGATATAGGATGACACACTGTAAAAACAATGGGATTCATTTACAGGTCCTCGAAGAAGGAAAACCTGCACACAGAAAGGGAAATATTGAGTACAGGTAGCTGAAATGTGTTACCGAGCGCTCATACATACAGCAGCTTGCAAACATCAGTTGTTTCCTGCACAAAGAGATCAACCTTGTGCTTTCAAATGTATCTCTGCAAATCAGTAAATCCCCCCTCCCCACCCCCCCGAAAGTCAACTGAGAAGCACCTGTATAAATCCTGAGCAGTTCCTTTGAGCTCAATGGAGTTGCAGCAGGATACAAGTGGTGTAAAACAGCTCAGAAGCCAGCTCGTTATTTTTGCAACTATCTGTGCAATGAAGGGTCTTTTTTAAGGGACTCAAACACGTGGGATCTCTTATTGCTGGTTCACATCTGGTATTCCAAGTGGAAACACTGGGAAAACTATGCAAAGCAATGAACCTCCTACAAAGGGGGCGCATCTATACGAGACGTTTATTGCGCATCTATACGAGACGTTTACTGTGGAGCTGCCTAATTGTCTCAGTAGCCTACATGCATGATCCTGTTAGGTCTCAGTAAATGAATAAACACTGCCATAGGTTAGTACTTGTAAATACAAGTATGATCCTGCAGCGGCATTATTTATTGAGCAGCAATGCACGTGTAGATGGTGACACAGCTGGCTGGGGTACGGCGGTGCTTCAGTGTGCCAGTGCAGGGGCTGCCTACCAGCTAGCTCTACACTGGAGCCCCCTCGTGCCCCAGCCAGCCCCTCTGCACCACGTTAGACTGGGTTGGAGCCACCCCAGGCTGGCAGGTTGACCCCCTCAGACCTCCATCCAGCTGGGGCTGCTTCAACATGGTTCAACGTGCTGCAGTCCCAGATGCATGTGTGAACGCGGCAACTGGGAGCAATAAACTGCAGCATTATATGTGCCAGAGTTTATGGCTTCACATTAATTATGCATGTAGATGCACCCAGGGAGGTAAAACGCAGTGGCATGTTCTGCAAAAAAAACTTCAATCCCAAACAACACAGTGATTCATATGTAGGGTGACCGTACATCCTATTTTCTCTAGGACAGATTCCTCCTCTGCTTCCCACCCTCTTCCTACTCTTTTCTGGTACATTCAACTAAGACAAGGGTTTGGAGACAGCTGAGAGCACTGGGGGTGAGGGGTGGTTGTCCCATTTTGAGATTCGGGGAATATGGTCACCCTATTCCTGTTCAGCAGAAAGAGCAAGTGCAAAGTGACAATTAAGAACGGCCGAGTCTCAGTTTCTAAGACTGTGGAGCACGTGATCAGGTCTAATTTAGTCATCAGGAGCAAGTCTCCTTGAGCCTCCCGAAGGTAACAGTATCTGTGTGTTAAGTATACTTTTAAAATGCAAGGAAGAGAGGCATTACCTGCTATGCATGAGGAAACCCAGAGACTCACAGCTAATCTTATTAGTGTCAGATTCAGTGATTTCCAACCGAATCAGGCACAGAACACTTGCACCGAGTACTAGCCACAGTGTCCCTACCTGATTTGCACAGACACAGGCCTCTGTTCTCTGTAGACGGCGGAAATAGCTGCCACACAACCTACTTTAACCCAACGTCGCTGAAAAAGTCGATGATGCACGTTCTCAGGGCTTGTGTTTCATTTGTTTGTGCCAAGGGATGCTATTTAAAGAGCGCAATCTTTGTTTTACCCAAGGGCCCCCTGTAAGTCGTATCTGGAATGAAGAAGGGCGTACGGCTGCAAATCAATGTGTTACCACCGAGGATGAAGGAGGGGCAGAGATTAACTCTGTGCAGGGAGGGGGAGAAGAATGGAGGTCTGGAGGACAGAGGGGAAGGTTAAATGGACATCTGTTTTTATCCATTGTCTCTATGCTTGGGACGTTTTTAAGAGCAGGTGAGACAAACACTTGGATGAGATGGTTTAGACAGGGATGATCCTGTCTTGATGACTTCTTGCGATCCTTTCCAGATCTCTGATGCTGTGATTCTATTCCTGTATTTCCGGGACAATAGTAGAGGTCGAGACAATCTGGTTTATAACTCCGGATAACTTCTCTGACTCCTCTTCTATGTTAGCTCATGATTTCACAGCCACTATGACGACCCCATCTGCCATGTGGCTTAAAACTTCTACCCCCTTGTGGCTTGTACTTGAGGTGAAGGGGTAAAGACTATGTACCCCGGGGGTGGTCTGTGCCATCCTCTGCATCTGGCGGGGAAGGGTCAAGTTTATTCCAATAAGCTGCTGGGCCTATTTTAATGCCCTGAGCTTGAGGTAACCAGCTGCATTTCAGGTCCCTTTGAAAGTCATGTGGAACAACTTGATTGTCCATTTGTGTGCCTTGAGCAGCACTTGTTTGATTCCTGCATGCAAACCCCTCTCCCTTGCCGCTGCTCTGATACGGTGCTGATGCATACGGTCTAGGAAGGCAGATAACTAGGAGCAAAGCCTGGGAAAGAGAAGCATCAGTTGGGAGCCATGAGGAGAGAGACAGCAGCTTTGTAGGAGTAGGAAGGCTGGTGGCATTGCTGGGTGCAGAAAGTGGAAAGGGTCCCGATGGCAGAGAAGAGGCAGCGTACACCACGGGTGTGGAATAACATCCCATTTTGCAACCAAGTTGTGGGCTCGATTGCATTCACATTGAGAGAGTCCTTCAGCAGGGTTGTCCATCGTACCAGAGCCCAACAGAAGTTCATGGAGCAAGGTTTCTGCCCTACGGCAAGACAAGGGCATACGATTGCAGTGTTATATAATCAGCATCCGCTCTCTCTGCAGCCGATCAGAGTCGTTCCTGAACAGAGTGAATCTCTAGAGAAACCAATCACAATCGGCCACGTCTGTGCAACAGTCTAAAGTGCTTTGTACTGCCACCTAGCCCTGAAATATCCAAGCCCTTTCTACATAAAGGGACTGGCTGTAATGAGATCCCTAGTGCAGACTCGGACTGCTCGCCTTTATGAGGATGTAGGGAACTGTGCCCGCGGTAGCCTTTGGAGCGGTTGGCGTAGCAGTGGAAGAAGGTAGGAGTGAGTCATGTTGTAAGTGTTGTTCCTCCTATGATGGGGAAGCTTTCTTACAGATGATTTCCTAAGCATGTTCAGCCTGCAGTCATCTAATATCCTAAGAATGTTATTCCACACATAGTTTTCTCCAGTGAAATCTATTTTGTCCTTTTGCTTGGTCTTAATCATTCATGTTGTCTAGAGGAGAGCAATACTTGGAAGGAACATGTGGCATATTACTTACTGCTTTTGATTTGTGGAAGGTAAAAAAAACAAAACAAACAAACAACAAAAAAAGACAAGCAGTTAGGTAGGAAAGCGTCCCTGGAAAATAACTTGATATTATTGCCATGTACATAAAAATAGCTGTGCCAAAAATACCTGCAATGCCTTTGGTTACACTTGAAACTCTCTGCCTGAAAAGTGTTTTTGCTCCGAGCATTTGGAAGTGCCAAAAATATTGTTACAGGACTTTCAACACGTGCTAAAAAAAGAGGTAAGGGATACTTCTGCTAAAAGATAGACTGCTGTTTAGAAGTGAACTTCCCTGAAGGTTGAAAAGATGTGAGCTGCTAAGAGCTGGTGTAAAGAGTGCAGGAAAAGAGCCATTTGCAATGTATAACAAGAAGTTTCCGTGGGCTAACAAAAGCCAGGAACTACGCCACATATTCCTGAGATCCGTCTGTGGGCTCCTTTTCTATCAGCTAACCGGATGGATAGATAGATACAGAGCACTCCTTTAACAATAGCCTTCTGAGTAGTCATCTGAACATTTAACATTATCGGATACATCTGTACATCAAAGGAAAGATGTGTATAACCTGTGGGGACTGAGAGGCAGCTAAAAGAATAAAGGAAACGTGTAGCTAGGGACAAATGACTTCCTTTTTGCAGAGATGAATGGAGTGCTGCATGATGGGAGGCAGAGGAGATTCATGTCCTTAAAAGAAGATTAAAAAACAGCATCAGTGCCAACACTTTTGTTTTGTGCTCAGCGAAGCTGAGGGTGATGAATAAAAAGAAATATACTTAACAGATGAGTTTGCGAGGGTTTCACGGGAAATGCATGAATTGCATGACGAGAACCCGGAAGGTCGTCCCGAATGATGGAAAGAAACTGTGCAGGGAACCGGTGTTTCTCTTTGAATGAGTGGGCGCGTCTACACAAGATGCTTAGTGCGCAGTAGCTTGTTTCTACTGCACAGCGGCATTGCCAGGGATGAAACGTGACCCAACACTGCTACGCAGTAGTAACGAGCTACTACTCCGTAAGCATCGCTTGGCAACCGTGTTGCTCCTCCTCTTCTTTAATATAGATATGAGATTGGGAAATGCAGGCTGATATGCAAAGGGACCTAGAATTTTTGTAAGGATTCAGAATGGATTAAACAAATGGAGAAGGATGAGTTCTTCAGATGATGTCCTGCTCTTACCCCTTTGTAGCATGCCCATAGTTCTGGAAAGAAGTTGGATATCCCCAGTGTGGTAAGTCCCCGGGTGGCATTGAATTACACCCCTTCTTACCAGGGGCATACAGTGGCTGCTGTCTGGGGTGAATGGGCATGTCCAGACCATTCAGTCTGCACTCTGTGCCACCTCTTCTGTCTTTTTTTTTCTCCTTTTCCTGGCAACAATCATATCCGTTTGTTCTCCTGAGTGCGGATTTCCTTCCCACGGGCCAGATCCCATCTTCCTATGGCATGCAAAGTTCCCCTTGATGGTGGTGGGAGTTAAATTTCTGTTCAGGAATAAAGGGAAAAGCCCTTGCAATAATTTTCAGTTATGAAGAATGCATTACTCAGTTTGACTAGGCACTGACTCAGGAATTTAGATAATGCATTTGGATATTTAAGAACTTAATAAGCAGACGATCAGTTGGTACTTGATTTATTGATGTGTTATGTTGAACTATGTTAATTGGACAAGAAACACTTGTTCATGTCAAAACTGCTATACAAATATTGGGTCAGATTCATCCATCCTGTGAGTCCAGGAAATTAAATGGAATTAATTGCACCAGCAAGGAATTGCACAAGGGTCAAGGGTCTGAAAGAAATAAGGTAGTAACAGGAAGCATTTTTCTCATAAGCTGGTGAAAAACCAACTCATCTGCTTTGCATTGGACAAAAAACCCCCCAAAACCAAAAAAACCACAGGGTCCATTTTTTAAAGGCATCTCCTAGGGGAGATGGATGGATACACAACCTCCTAAGTCCTCCTTTGCCAATCTCAGACATAGTCTTGATTTGCTCATAAGAAAGTTGTTGCGTTGTTTCATAATGATGCCGTGCTGCTATCTGAATCTGCCACTCAAGCTCATGTCTCACTCAGAAACCATCTGGGCTAAGTGCAGACAGTCAAAAAGCCAGAGTTTGAAATTATTCAATCTTTGCAGGTTAGTCCAAGCTGCATAGATTGAACCAATAAGCAAGTGAATAGACATTCACTTTTGATTCCAGAAATGCAGCCTCAGACCTGCAATGGCCAAGGCGAGCAGCTGGAGGGCACTAGAGCACACCTCCCTGCTGGGCTAGAGCAGACAGCTTGGGTCAAAGCTAACCTGCACACCCGGTGGGAGGGGGAGTGGAGTTTGCAGAGGAGGTTCAAAGCATCCTGGGATGCTGGGGGACTGTGAGTTAACTTAAATCAGTTAACTACATCCATCCAAACTTATCTTAAACCAGTTTCAGCTATTTTGACAGTGTCTTATGTGCACTGAACTTCTGTTGTGTTACAGATCTGAACTAGTTTCTGATGACTTATACAGGTTTATGTGTAACTTCTGACCCTAGCCCCAAAGACAGGACAATACACAAGCAACGTGCTCAAGGCCTAATCCTGGGAGGTGCTAAACCCTATCAGATCCTGTTCACTGTTTTGGGATTATTTTTGTACATATCATATGTAACCCAGAGGACTGTGGATAATCGTCTGAGCAGTACTCCTTTATGCGTCTAGTAATGGGGTAGATCCCTGCTGACTCCTCTGGTAGTTCTTACAGCAGAATTGCAAAAACAGCTTAACATCATCTAAAAAACCAGCAAAAAAACTATGAACTAACTTGGCCAGCTAATAAAATACATGTGGATGGAGATGGAGACCCCGAACAGCCTGCCAGATAGGTGGGTTATTCTGTCTCTTGCAAGACATCCATCTGTGCTTGTGACTATGGGGTGCCTCTTGCTGTCAAAGCTTTTCTTTCTATAGAGATCCCTTTGTTCACTGAGATAGATCCTGTATATCTGTGGTGTCTTCCCTTGCCAGCCACTGGCCACAGTCGGTAGCATTCTGGATGTCCTCAAAATATATACAACTTCTGCCTTCCTTGATTGTGCCTAGACACCTGTTTGCTCTATACTGCTGGTGCCCAGGGGTGGTTATGACAGATGACCTTGGGGATGAGACTACAAAAGTTACTATGGTAGGATCACGGTCAGCTTCTGTTTGGAGAGCAGAAATCTTGGAAGCTGAAAGTGCTTTTTCCCTCCTCCTGAAATAAGACAGGAGTAATTCTACTGAAATCAGCAGATTGACAGGTGTGTAAAACGAATTCCTGACAGGGAACAGGCAAAGATGCCTTTTTTTTCAAAATGTCACATTCTCAGGATCTTTCCTTCCCTGTGTTCAGTTGAGCATTGCTGTAGATTCGGTTTAGATAGTCTGAGCGTCCGGATTTATGGAAGGCATGTGCATTGTCTACAATCAGCCCTCTGTATGTCTCCATAACGGTCAGTATAATGCAGTTTGGCATCATTAGAAAGCCTGGATCAGATCCTCTGAGAAATGGACAGCAAGGTGGATAGGAAACAGGCTGGATTGTCAGGTTCAGTGCATAGTAATCGATGGATCAATGTCTAGTTGGCAGCTGGTCTCAAGTGGAGTGCCCCAGGGGTTGGTCCTGAGGCTGGTTTTGTTCAGTATCTTCATTAGTGACCTGGAAGATGGGATGAGTGCACCCGCAGCAAGGTTATAGATGACACCAAGCTGTGGGGAGTAACAGATATGCTGGAGGCAGGGCTAGGATTCAGCCTGACCTAGACAAATTGGAGGGTTGGAGCAAAAGACATCTCATGAGGTTCAACAAGGACAAGTGCAAAGTCCTGTGCTTAGGATGGAGCAGTCCCCTACACTGGTTCAGGCTGGGGGTGACTGGCTGGGCAGCAGCTCTGCACAAAGGACCTGGGGGTGACAGAAGACAAGGAGCTAAACAGGATCCAGCAGTGTGCCCTTGGTGCCAAGAAGGCTACCAGCATCCTGGGCTGCATTGGTAGGAGCGTTGCCAGCAGATCGAGGGCAGTGATTCTTCTCTCTATTCAGCCCTGGGGAGGCCACATCTGGAGTCCTGTGTCCAGTTATGGACCCCCACGACAGAAAGGATGTGGACAAGTTGGAGAGAGTCCAGTGGAGGGCAATAAAAATGGTTGGGGGGCTGGGAGACAGGACTGGTGAGGAGAGGCTGAGGGAACTGGGCTGATTCAGTCTGCAAAAGAGAAGACCGAGGGGGATTGAACAGCAGCCTTCACCTCCCTGCAGGGGGGCTGCAAAGAGGATGGAGCTGGACTGGTCTCAGTGGCGGCAGATGGCAGGACAAGGAGCAATGGGCTCAAGCTGAAGAAAGGGAGGTTGAATTTAGATATTAGGAAAACACTTTCTCGTGAGGAGGGTAATACAGCGCTGGAGCAGGTTACCCAGAGAGGTGGTGCTGTCTCCATCACTGGAGGTGTTTAAGCCCTGGGTAGACAAAGCCGTGGCTGGGATGATGTAGTTGGGGCTGATCCTGCTTGGAGCAGGGGGTTGGACTAGATTGTACCTCCTGAGGCCCCTTCAACCCTCATTTCCTGTGATTTATGATTCTATGATAGTGTAAACTGGCAGAAGGTTGTTGGTTTTAATGAAACCATGAAGATGGGAAGCCTATATGTCAGGCTTTATATGTGTTAGGCTATGGCAGAGGTCCTATAAGCACACAGGACTGCACTGCATGTCTGCCTACTCTTTCTCGCAATGTCACATTTCCAAAAGTCTCAGCCATGCTGTGTTTAAATAATTGATATCTCGTCTAGTCTGAAGGGGCCTCCCACAGGCTGGGATTTGTAAGCATCCAGTGTGAGAGTGGCTTAGGGCAAGATTTGTAAAGGTTTTTAGGCAGCCATTGGGAGGCAGGTGCCTAAGTGCCTTTAACAGCCTCGCTGCAAATGATTCAACAGGCTGAGGATACAATATCTATGCACTCCTCACTGGAAAAGCATTGTGAAAAAAAAAAAAGGCTTTTCCAGCCCTTGAGGAGTGCTGATAATATATTATATCCTGTTTCATTGCATTTCTTTTTCTATTCTATTTGTCATGTACCTTCCAGTCGCAGCATCAAGAAATTGAATTCCATTTCTGACTCATTTCTTTGCTGTTCCTATTTGTGTTTGTCAATGGACTGGACACCTACAAGGAACCACTACGGTCTTGAAATCATTCCCTCTCCCTCCCGCCCATCTCCTCCTCTCTCGGGTCCACGATGATGAAGCAGCAGGATTATGCATTAACACAAACTAAAGACTGATTATGATTAAGTGCAAGGGAGGTTTAAAATGTCATCGAGGGAAACAAAAGAGACAAAGATGTTTCGCGTTCAAGTGCCTCGTACCGAGGGAGAGTCGCCTGTCGGCTCCGTTCGTTAAGCTGCCAAAGTCGATGTCCGGCTGTTATTATTTATTATTTACGGAGCATCCGAGCTGTGCGCGCCGCTTTAGAGACCAATGAAGAGATGCAGGTTAAACTGAGGCGAGGCAGACCTAGAGGATATGGGCAGATAAGAGCAAACAGGAAGAAGAAGCATGGCCTGTAGAAGATGCTGTTTCCCAAGGACAAGAGAAAATGGGTTATTTTTCCCTCTCCTAAACTGGCACTTCCCAGTAGCTCATGAGACAGAGGAAGGATACAATTGATGGGTTTTGAGGAAAAAGGGATGGTTTTGAATGACTGAACATGTCATGAATGCCTTGCTTTCCTTTGGCTCTGCATGGACCAGCCCCCACTGAACTAGTATGATGTAAAAGTCACATAAAGTATATATTGATCATTATTTTATTAATGTTGCTCCTACTATCACTGTCCCTACCCTACCTGAGATTGGAAACACTATCAGCGTGGATGTAACTTAGACCGGAGTATCAATGAGATTAGACCATTGTTACTACTCTCGGTATTTTAGAGATGCTCATTTCTCTTGCTTTCTAAAGGATACATGGTCTTATAAATGAGCCAATGTTTAATTTTTGCCACAAAGCTGTTTCACCTCTATTTGGTGATCCTACTTCATCCCAAGCAATGAGTGTTATGCCTATGCCACCAGTGTCCTGGCCCCTGACCAAACGGACAATGAAAATCTTCACTACTGATGAAGCTCCCCCTCTCATCCTTCTTTTTTACAGTCATTATACTTGACTTTGTATTACAGACCTTCATGAACATTAACAACCAAACAGTCCATAGTGTGTGTACACTGCCGTTGTGTATAGTTTTGTCTGGCCTGTGCTGGTAACACTTCTCTGCACTGTGGAGGCCACATCTGGAGTCCTATGTCCAGTTGTGGGCCCCCCATGACAGGAAGGATGTGGACAAGTTGGAGAGTCCAGTGGAGGATAACAAAAATGGTTTGGGGACTTTGAGGAGAGACTGAGGGAACTGGGCTTAATTAGTCTAAAGAAAGACTAATTAAGAAGACTGAGGGGGACTTAATAGCCGCTTTCAGCTCCCTGAAGGGAGGTCCCAAAGAGGATGGAGCTGAACTGTTCTCAGCGGTGAAAGATGACAGATGGAGCAATGGGCTCAAGTTGCAGCAAGGGAGGTTTAGGTTGGATATTAGGAGAAACTTCCTCACTAAGAGGGTGGTCAAGCACTGGAACAGGTTACCTGGAGAGCCTGTGCAATCTCCATCCCTGGAGGTTTTTAAAACCCAGCTAGACAAAGCCTTGCCTGGGATGATGTCATTGAGGCTGGTCCTGCTTTGAGCAGGGGGTTGGACTAGATGTGACCTGCTGAGGTCCCTTCAGCCTTCATTTTCAATTATTCTATGACTGCCAGTCCACACTTGCAGGAAACCTGGTACACAGTGGTCATGTCTACACGAGACCCTGTTGTTACTGCACAGTCATTTAGTACTTGTATACAGAGAGTTACTGTCCAGTAGTGTTGCCGAATGGCTTTTAGATGATGCTGACTGCACAGTAGCTCATTACTACTGCACAGTAGTGTTGTGTCACACTTTGTGCCATGCAATGCTACAGTGTAGTCATAACGAGCTACTGTGCTGTCAGCGCCTTGTGTAGATGTGGCCAGTACTGCCAAATTTGCCATGCTAGACTTGACAGTCATCTCCAGCTAACTCTGTGCGTTCATTTTTGATGGTCTCTGGCCCCAGTCACCCCTCTCACATTCTGGACTTGCATTTTTTTACCATCTACCTTTGCTTTATTAAACCTTATGCAAATCGCCTGTTCCTTGGAGGCTGTAATTAAACTCAAACTTTCTTTTCAATCCTCCTTTGACACCTCATTTATAATTTGCCACCTTCTTTTTATCATTTTTTTTCTATAAAACCATCTCCATTTAGTCCTTTTCTCCATCCATTTGTGCCTATGTGCCTCTTGCTTTCACCCGTCTAATGACTTGGTCTCAGTAGGAGTATATTCCTCATTTACTTTTTGATCGTTATTCAAGGTCCAGTCAGTCCATTCTATTCCTGATCTCTTGCAGTCTGCTGTTATTACATGATCCTGTTCTTCAGCTGAGCTCAGCCATTTTCCTCCATCCTTCCTCTCTACACATATGGTCCATGGTCATTACCCTGCACAGCACAAACTTCCACTGAGTCCTCCTGTCTGAGTCCCTTAGATCAATCTTGCTCAGTTTACTAATGCAGCTAAATAGCCTAGAACTGGAATGGCATGCTTGCTTATTGCATTAATAGTGTTATGAGCACTGGACTTTGTTTTTGAGTTTCACTAAAACTCCCAAAATTCAATTCAATATTCAATGTTTGCCTTATTTCTTCATCACAAGCCATTTCCATCTGGAGACCTCCCAAATCCTTGTAACAACCCACTAAAGCATTGTAGCAACCAAAAGTAGCCATGTCCCATGCTCTATTTCTATCCTCTGCAACACTGAGGCCATCCCTTTCAGTATCTTTAAATTGCATCTTTAAATTGCATGTGTGTGCCTTATATGTGCTGGCCCTGGAAATAAGGTTGTGAAACCACCCTGCAACTACTCTCGCAATATTGGTGTCCGGAGTGCTCTGGAGGGGTAGCAGGAGGCCAGCTTCAATGCCTCGTTCCCGAGCAGTAAAACGCTCAGGCACTGCACTCTTGGGAGCCCCATGAAAGTGCTATCGACATTCCCCAGGGAGACTAACACCCGAGGAGATACACCTGCATAAATACCTGCAGGAGAAGGAGCTTGAGCGTTGCACCCCCAATCACACAGGGAGCATGTGGCAGAGGTAGGAAGAGCACCAGCATTTCCTGAGTCGCAGCTCAGCGCCGTCTCTGCCAAGAGCACTTGGCACGAAGCAGGTGGTGGTCCGGATGGGCCGCTCCATTCCTTTTTGGCTAGACAGCGAGGGAAGCAACACTTTCCTCCCCTGTCAGCCTCCAGTGTGGTTTGAGCCACTGCTGTGCCCCCTGACCTCTCTTGCTATTTTTACCCCCATCCTACCGGATCCTTGCAAAGTCTCACGAGCAACTCCCCTCGTCTTTGAAACAACTTTTATCCCTCCTTTATTAATCAGAAAAGGCTGTTACAGTTCTTGACAGCACTCCAGAGCCAAACAAAAGGGCCTAATTCACTAATAGGGCCTAACGCATAGTTAAATTCTGCAGTGAGTCAGCCTATTTATCGAGACAGCTCGAAAATTAGTCACGTCGAAAGATGGTTGTTGACGTGTGTGGAGTGGGCAAATCTTCCCCTAAAAAGGGATGTGCACCGTGCCGGTTCTTGTTGGAGCAGATCCTGGCTACATACATCTCAGGCATAAAGCTTTTCTTTACCAGGCCACTACCTGGTAGCAAAGGACCAGAGGGTGCAGCGTATTTCATGGTATTCTCACACGGGGTGGGGGGTTACAAGGAATTACTAATTAATGAATAATTAATGGATGCCAAGGAACAAGGCATTAATACCGCCCATGCAGTTTATTCCCTGTTTATGCCCTTGATATGGATGATGCTCATCCGTTGCCTTCTGTTAGTCAGACTGCTGGCACTGCGTGGTTAGGATGCTACCCTCATCCGACCCTGACGTGGTTGCTAAGAAACAAGGATCCAGGCTGTATGTTACCTTTAGGCATCTACATGTCCCCTTCTCCCCTGCTCAAATCCCTGAAAGATCATTAGCACCAAAAGTGGGTGATTCACCCTGTCTCTGCTCTTTGTGACTTAGTCTTACAGGCTCAAGAAAGCTGGAAGAGGATCTCATCGAGACGCCTCCGTGCCACTAAGGGTGCATGTTCACCATGTGTCTTAGGAAGCAGGAAGCCCCCCAGACCTGCTCTAGGTCTCACACAGCAAACCAGTGTGGTGGTGTGGAGGCTCTGGGGTCGTTCCCAGAGATCGCTCTCACCTGCACTGGTGGCCGAGGTCATGATAGCAGCAGTGCTATAGGAAACCAGTCCCTTGAGCAGCTTCACTAGCACTCACCTGGGTTTGGCATGTGTAAGTAGGAGTGTGTGTGTTGGGGTGGGGGAGGCACTTGGACCCTGTTTTCTAGGTGATGTTAGGGATGGAGTGCAGCCTTAGGCACCTAATAGGTGGGTCCAGCCTTTGGGGCCAGTGTAGTCTTCTTGCATCCTACTCAAGTCCATGCAAGACTATTAAATGCACCTAGCTAGGTCACATGATTCCATCTTAGCCTTAAGAGTGGTAGGAAAAAGGGAAGGGAGCACACATTTTTCTGTTAACAGTGTTTCAGAGACTCAACTTGGCCAGCATTTAATCATGAATAAACCCTTCAGTGCCCAACAAGTGAAACAGAAACTGATACTGAAATACCACATGCTCCCATTCTCAGCTCTGAGGCTGATTTCCTGATTTCAAGCACTTTGGGTCATAGAATCACAGAAAAAGAGGGCTGGAAAGGATCTCAGGAGGTCACATCTAGTCCAACCTCCTGCTCAAAGTAGAACCAGCCCCAACTGCATCATCCCAGCCAAGGCTTTGTCTACCCGGGTCTTCAAAATCTCCAAGGATGGAGACTGCACCACCTCTCTGGGTAACCTGGTCCAGTGCTTCACCACCCTCCTAGTGAGAAAGTTTATCCTAATATCCAACCTCAACTTCCCTTGCTGCAACTGGAGCCCATTGCTCCTTGTCCTGTCATCTGCCCCCACTGAGAGCAGTCCAGCTCCATCCTCTTTGCAGCCCCCCTGCAGGGAGGTGAAGGCTGCTATTCAATCCCCCTCGGTCTTCTCTTCTGCAGGCTAAATCAACCTAGTTCCCTCAGCCCTCTCACCAGTCCTGTCCCCCAGCCCCACAACCATTTTCCTTGCCCTCCACTGGACTCTCTCCAATGTGTCCACATCTTTCTGTAGTGAGGGCCCACAGCCGAACACACGACTCCAGATGTGGTCTCAACAGTGCTGAATAGAGGGGAGAATCACTGCCCTCCATCTGCTGGCAGCGCTCCTACCACTGCAGCCCAGGATGTTTGTACCCTTCTTGGCACCAAGGGCACACTGCTGGCTCCTGTTCAGCTCCATGTTCCCTGTCACCCCTAGGGCCTTTTCTGCAGAGCTGGTGCCCAGCCCATCACCCCCAGCCTGCACCGGTGCACAGGATTGCTCTGTCCTAAGTGCAGGATTTGGTACTTGAATTTATTGAACCTCATGACATTCCCTTTCGCCCAAACCTCCAATTTGTCCAGGTCTCTGAATCCTAGCCCTACCCTCCAGTGTATCTACTACTCCCCCCTGCTTGATGTCAAACTTGCTTGATCTGCAAACTTGCTGAGGATGCAATCCATCCCAGCTTGTAACTTGGCAACTTGTAAAAGTCGTAGTTCACCCAGAGTGATGCAAGCAAGCAGGACATTTATTTTGGGTTTTAATGGGTTGCATTATGAAATCCAGGGTTCTCATTATTATAGCACCCAGTAACCCCCAAAATGGACCAGGGTTGGACTGCCATTGTGGTAGACCGTGCAGAGATGTAGTGCAAAGAGAAAACCCACACAGCTCTTGCTGTATATTGTGGGTGACTGTAATGAGGTTTCTTAAAGCATTATCTGGAGATCCAGGTGTCTTCTAGAAAGAAGCACTGGACTGCCATCTTTAAGCATAATTAATTGTGACAGCTCATGTGACAAGATCAGCATTATAGTGTGCAGATAGCCCTGCATTTCATCTTCATCCAAATCTACAAAATTCTCCTTGTGCCATAGTTTTTAATGAGATTATACATGTGGGGAGGGGTGGGGATTGAAAGAGCAAGATTTACACACATCATTCTCCAGCTGGGAGTGCTATTTTTGACTGCAGACCAGCTGCCCAGCTGGTGCCAGCCAGTGTAGTGCCATTAAAACTGGTCACTGGCACGCTTTGGGCTTGTCAGCCTCAGACAGGATGCCCGATGGCACAGGTCGTAGTGCCACAGGCCTGACATTTCCTGTGATACAACTCAAAAACGTTTGGGTCTGAAATGTTCTGCTCCCTGAGGCTGATTTTATCCTTTTCTTTTTTAAAACAATGTTTCAGCTAAAATGGGTTTTCAGTTTCTGAGAATGAGATTAGGGGAAACGCAATGTCCTGCCTTGTTAAAAAATATTCTTGATGGCCATTTTGGTCGGCGTCTGTTATTTGAAGTAGAAATTTGGCACAATCAGCACCCAGGATGTACCTTTTGGTGTCTTCATGAGAGTGGGATTAATCCCACCTAAATCTGGTTAAATGGGAGCTTCTGAAAAAACTCTTTACAGATGTTTGGCAGAGATAATTGTAGTCAGGCACTGAACTCAGTGAGGAGCATCCTCCTGCCCCATCCCCTTCACCTTCCCCTGGGAGATGTGCTGGACTGGGAATGTGTCTTCGTTACGCTATGCCTGAGATTTTCAGGCCTGAGTAGGACTTCCCCTGAAATTATTGTTCCTGGCTTCTTTGGTGCTCTTCATTACTAGTCATCTGGGTCCAGGCACCCTGAAGGAAAGAAAGAAGCAGCTAAGAGAAAGGGGAAGGATGGTTTTAGTGGGGAGGTGCTATAGCCTTGGCCATGGAGTCATGCTTCCTTTTACCCCCTGTTTCGGTGAACCCTTAACTCTTTGTCTCATGCGCAGAGTGCTCCCATGACATGGGACATATGAGTCTGAATCCCCTCGGGCAAACTGGGGGAATCAACCCAGGTCTTCCTAACCCCATGCCATGCCCTGACCATGGAGGTGTCCGATAATGAGGGCACTGCCTCCTCATCTGGATGTGCTCCAAAAGTCAAAATACATCTTGTCAAAGGAGGGACATGGACCCAAACCTTCAGCACAGTGCTCAGGGCTCGGGTTGCTAGTAGAGAGGGGGCACCTCAGGTCGTAGATCTGAGCCAGGCGTGTTCCAGGGAGAGGCAACGTTTGGCAAATCCCCGTCCATGGGTTCATAGATGTGTGAGGCCGGAAGGGACCTCAGAAGATCATCGGGTCCAACCTCCTGCACCCAGCAGGAAAGATAACTGGGGTTCAGGTGACCCCTGCAAGGTGACTGTCTAGTCTCATCTTGAAGATTTCCAGAGTAGGTGATTTTACCGCCTTTGCAGGGAGCTTATTCCACTGTCTGGACACCCTGGGACCCCTGGGCTGGTGTTGGTGGACCCCACAATGAAGCACCGCACAGTCTCCCTGCATGTATAAGGAGTCCAGAAGTGAGATTCAGGGCTCTGGAAGATTGGGGTGGGGGATACAGAGTGATGAGCAAGGCACCACCCTTCTGGGTGCTCTCGATCCCAGCACGACGGAGGTGCCTAACACACAGCCCTGAGCCGGATGAACAAGAGCAGGGGTTCTTGTGCCAGGCATTCCCTGCATTTGCTGCTGGACTGCTGTAGTGAGATGGCCTGGATGTCTAGTAGGAGGTGTCTGTCTGTCTTCTCTGATCCAGGCACCAAGCCCTGCCAAGTTAGAAAAATGAAAACATAGAAGGGACCTCATGAGGCCAATCTAGTCCACCCCCTGTAGGGTACCATCCCTGTACCATCCCTGTGTCCACCCCCCGCTAGGGTACCATCCCTGTACCATCCCTGTACCATCCCTGAATCCACCCCCTGCTAGGGTGCCATCCCTGGGTCCACCCCCTGCTAGGGTACTATCCCTATACCATCCCTGGGTCCACCCCTGTAGAATACCATCCCTGTACCATCCCTGGATCCAGCCCCTGCTAGGGTACCATCCCTGGCTCCACCCCCTGCTAGGGTACTAACCCTATACCATCCCTGGGTCCACCCTCTGTAGAATACCATCCCTGTACCATCCCTGGATCCAGCCCCTGCTAGGGTACCATCCCTGGCTCCACTCCCTGCTAGGGTACTATCCCTATACCATCCCTGGGTCCACCCCCTGTAGAATTCCATCCCTGTACCATCCCTGGGTCCACCCCCTGCTAGGGTACCATCCCTGGCTCCACCCCCTGCTAGGGTACTATCCCTATACCATCCCTGGGTCCACCCTCTGTAGAATACCATCCCTGTACCATCCCTGGATCCAGCCCCTGCTAGGGTACCATCCCTGGCTCCACTCCCTGCTAGGGTACTATCCCTATACCATCCCTGGGTCCACCCCCTGTAGAATTCCATCCCTGTACCATCCCTGGGTCCACCCCCTGCTAGGGTACCATCCCTGGCTCCACCCCCTGCTAGGGTACTATCCCTATACCGTCCCTGGGTCCACCCCCTGTAGGGTACCATCCCTGTACCATCCCTGGCTCCACCCCCTGCTAGGGTACCATCCCAGGCAAGCATCTACCTAACCTGCTCTTAAAAACTTCCGAGGATGGAGATTCTGTCTGTTCCAATGCTGAACTACCCTCATAGTGAACAAATATATATTTATTCCTAATATCCAACTTGAATTTCCCTTGCTGCAGTTTAAGACCATTGTTCCTTGCCCTGTCACCTGTGGACACAAAGGACAGTCTATTTCTATCCTCTTTCTAGAAGCCCTCCGTGCATTTGAAGGCTGGTATCTAATCCCCCTGCCAGTCTTCCTTTCCCTAGACTAAATAACCCCAGTTCATCCCATACGTGTTACCCTCTGGGGGGCAAGGCCTACATTTGGGCACTGTGACAACAAAGTGATGAGTATCTCCCCTTAGGTGTTTCCATACTGAAACACCTCCAAAACTCAATCCTTATGATACTAGCATGAGTTTACCATGGGAACAGATGAAAAGGAAATAGATATTTCTGTACGTTGCAGCGTTGGATATTAGAGCAGTGAGTAAACAGTGTTTGGAGCACACTCTGAGTGAGGAGAACAGAAAGAAAAATTGAATAACTCCTCATGCACCAGATGAGGCAGGGGTCCCATAGCAAAATAACCTGTGATCATGTAATTAAAGACTACTCCATAGTCATGGGCCAACAAGGAGGGCGATGTGAGACTGCACAAATCACCTTTATTTTGGCATCTTCTAACTTCAGTACTTGGCTTTGCAAACTGAGTCATTTACAAAGGATACTCTATACTTTATTGGATGTACTATGCTTTGTTGCAAAGTATATATATATATGTATATATGTGTGTACATATGTATACATATATGCTGAAAGAAGGAAACAAAAATAACACCTTATATCTTCTTTGAGCACAATATGTTTTCATGTTAACATACAGTATGTCCCCCAACCAAAGTCTATATATACTTTGGTACTGGAGAGCAAGGGACTGGTGCCTGCCTCACTCAGCCGTAGTTCCACTATTTGGCGATGGATATGGGCAGTCAAGAGCTATACAGTCCATGCCGCAACCAGGCTGGTTCATCTACTCAGCAGCATGGTCTGCATTGCCTGCACTAGATTCATGCCAAGAAAAGGAAACAAAAAGAATACCATATAACTTCTAAGTGTATATATACTGTGGTTGGGGGATATACTATACATGTTAACACGAAAGCATACTGTGCTCAAAGAAGTTATATGGTGTTATTTTTGTTTCCTTCTTTTGGCATGAATCTAGTGCAGGCCATGCTGACCATGCTGCTGAGTAGATGAACCAGTCTGGTTGTGGCATGGGCTGTATAGCTATTAATTGCCAAATAGTGGAACCAGGGGTGAGTGAGGCAGGCACCAGTCCCTTGCTCTCCAGTACCTAGGACCCTGCGCCCGGGGTGCAAAACTTGTCATTTATGCCTCTAGACATGTCCACAGATCCCTAGGGTGGAGCTCAGTGGCTTGCAATGAAGTCACGGTAAATGATCTATCGATGGCAGTCCAGGCTGCTTCCAGTAGCTGGCACAGTATGAGCAATAATATACATGATGCTGTGCTCAATGGCTGGCCTTTGTGACTGCCACATCCCACACCGAGCTTGTCTCTCCCTTGTATAACGATGTTCCTATAAACGCTGACCTTTCTATTATCAATCGACATCTCAGCAGTGGCCGCAAACTCCAGTCTAGGACCGGGGGTCCGATGCATTAGATGCTGCACAGACATGCTTTCCAAGAGACCTCCGACACCTCATATCAGCCAGAACAAACCCAGGTTGGCAAAACAAACGAGAGGGGAGTGGATACGTGGCACAAGGTTGCAATGGAGCAGAGGTTAGCAAGACAGCCGAGATCCCTGTTTGCCAATGGTAACACCTTGCCCTCCTCTAATTTGTCTAATTACACATTCCAGTTCAATTTTTTTTTTTAATTATTATTACTGTTCCTTGCAAGCCTTCAAGTAGTTGGGCCCAAACAGTAATTATACAGCAGCCCATTTACTAAACACTCCAACATTAGCATCTAAGCACTTGTATCACTAGGAAAACTACAATATAGCTGTCTCTTACCTGCAAGAACATTAATAGGTTAATTAACATCCCTAAAAGACCATTTCATGTCTTCCTCCCCCCAACCCGCCCCACCTATTTGGTGATTACTTTTCTCTGTTTTCCCTTTTAGCTCAATATGGTCTTTTGAAATGAAAAGTGATGCTCTGGGTAATATTTTGGCTGGGATGATGGAGTTGGGGCTGGTCCTGCATTGAGCAAGGGGTTGGACTAGATGTGACCTCCTGAGCTCCCTTCCCACCATAACTTTCTGTGATTCTGTGATATGATTTTGATAAACTTACAGCCAGGAGGGATGGATGTGAGTCTGCCATTAAGCTTAGAGGCAGCTTAAAGAAGCCTTTATTCTCCAGTCTCTTCTTCTAGAGCCGAAGTGTTATACTTCCTAGCGTTGCCTCATGCAGATTTTTGCCTGAGGCTAATAATGACAGAACAAACCTGAGAAAAACCTGCTTCTGGTGATTTTTTTTTTCTCTCTGAGAATGTCGGTGTCTCTATCTATATCTCTGTCCTTCCGTTTTTTCATGTTGCCCATCACTGACACATCTTGAAGGATGGCATGCTTTTTTGCTCCGACATCCTAAAAGGTTTTTTTAGCTTCGTCTCTGCACAGTCATAAAGCCTGATTCATGGGGAATATAATGGTGAAATTCCAGAATGGGCTTTACACTTGACAGGCCATTTCCCAGGCTTTCATAGGAGTTTTATCTTTATTCTTCATGCCTGTAAATTTTGTGAGCCACAAAGTCCATAAGAACCTGGATTCCCTTCCATTATAACTCCTGGTATCCTGGGCATATTTTATACCTTTCTGGCCATAGTTTTTCATGCTGAGTCAATCCACATTAAAAGGACCCTCACTCACAGGAGCATGCCTTTCCATACAGGAATAAACACCAGGTTGTCTTCTTGCTTGAATAAGAGTTGCAAGAATACTCCGATTCTTTATCTGGAACCATTTTCTATCATGGATTGATGCAAGCTAAAGGTTCACTGCTGCAAACTGGAGACTACTGTTGTTCACCATTAACTTCGATCAGAGATGTAGGCATTCAGGCACATCACAAGGCAAGGGCCTAGTCAGCTCTGTCAAGTAAAAATTAGCTTGGGGGAGAATTATTCAAATAAAATGAAAACTATTTCAAGCACAAATGTTACCCTGGAAATGAGAAGTATGGGAGACTTCATGAAATTTGCTGGAGATCTTTCTTTAGCTGTTGATCTTACACAGAGGTATTGGTGTGATGGGTGGCAGTACACGAAACCTGTAGATCGGTGGTTCTCAACAGGGTGCTGGAGCACCCTTGGGTGCTGTGAGATCCTTTGAAGGGTGCCACAAGTTGTGAGGAGATAAGCATAGAAGCTCAGGCTCAGGCTCATCCCTACCTGGCCATTTTCCCACCCCCTTGCCCCTCTTCCTGGCCCCTCTTCAAGGAGGTAAGCACTGTAAAAAATGTTATGGGGGTTGGGGTGCATTGAGTTTAAGGAGGAGTGCCTTGAGTCTAAAAAGATTAAGAACCACTTGTTCCTAAGAAAGCATCTTGAACATCCAGTTTCTCTTGTTACTCATTAAGAAAAATCTTAATTTAATAAAAAAAAAAAGAGTGGGTGAGAAAGGAAGAAGTGGTCTGACCGCTAATCTTTCATTTAAATGTAAGATTGTGCATGGAATACATGTCCACAAGATGTTCATTATATATCTAGATATTAAATTTATGAAGTAGGGGAAAAAATAGATGCCATTAAGTATTTGTAAGGTGTGAAAATTCATGACTGCCTCAGTTGGGTTCCTTATGAATCAGTTTGTTCGAACAATTGACAACATTTCTATGGCAATCTTTATAAATAGAACCATGCATTCATGCTTTTAAAAGAAACACTCATTGCAAATCAATGAGATTGACCTTTTTTTCAATTTTAATTAAGCCATTAAGGATCTTCTTTCATGGCGGCATATCAAGACCTCCTATTGCTTGATTCAGTTGCAAAGATGTAGGCTAAAATGCCCACTTTGCCTACTGGAGAACTAATTAAGAATTTTATCCACTGTCGTCTCGCTAGATTGGTGTCAGAAAGGTCCATGGCGCACCATTCCAGAAGGTTTATTTAACATATGCTTTGGAATCAAGTTTAAAGTATTAAGGTGTGGCCAAAGTTTATAAACTGAGTTAAGCTATCTGACTGTACTCTAAAGGGACTGAGTGAAATCAAATGCTCTTCCACAGGGTGTAGGGGAGCAATCTGGGATGGATACATCCTCCTATGCCATTTGCCCTTGGTACAATGAGTGAGTCTGCTTCCAGATAAAAGCCAAAGTCATCATTATTTAAAGTCTGTATATTGAGGCATTGCTTAGGGCCTTCACCATATTGGGTTTCTACTATACTTCCACTGTGCAAAGTGTACAAATACATGGTAAATGGCAGCTCCTGTTACCTAGCTGGGGTCATTTGAGCTTAAATTTAGTAGGGGCCATAAGAGCCCTGTATTCATTCCTGCCCAGGGCAGGGGATCAGACTAGATGATTTGCTCAGGTCCCCTCCGACCCTACTTCTATGAAACTATGAATGGATTCAAATCCCAGTGATGGCAAAAGAGGCATTCCCATTTGTTCCTTTTGGATCAGGTCTTTCACTGCAAGATGTAAGAGGAGAAAACATTTTAAAAATGGTTGAATGGGGGATAGGATATTACTGCTGAGATCATAACATGAACACTACTAAATATATCCTACTAAAGTAATCCCGAGCCAATCAAAGAAACAGAAAATGAGGGTTGGGAGGGACATGAGGAGGTCACATATAGTCCAGTTCCCTTGGAGCAGGACTAGCTCCAGCTACATCATCCCAGCCAAAGCTTTGTCAAGCCAGAACATAAAAACCTTGAAGGATGGAGATCCTACCATCTCTCTGGGCAACCCGTTCCAGTGGTTCACCATGATCCGAGTTAAATTGTTTTTTTTCTAATATCCAACCTCAACTTCCCTTGCTGCAAATTGAGCCCATTGCTCCTTGTTCTGTCATCTGCCCCCACCGAGCACAGTGAAATCCCTGTAGGTTGCGTGTTGAAAATTCTGGGTGATTTTTAGCCGATGAGGTGAATCAGGTTAGCAACACCACGAGAATTGTATTCTTCATAACCAAGGCCTGCTTTTGTTATTTATGGACTTCAAGAGTGAGAGTCACTATCTGGATGTCGGCAGTGTAAGAATAATGCTGTATCCAAGATGGTTCAGAAATTATGCGGGAGGAAATTAGAGGAGACTAGACGGTCACCTTGCTGGGGTCACCTGACCCCGGTTGTCTTTCCTGCTTGGTGCAGGGGGCTGGACCTGATGATCTTCTGAGGTCCCTTCCAGCCCCTGACATCTATGAATCTATGAGAGCCTAAGGAGGGTGATACCTTCGATTAGCCTAGTGATGTTGTTGGGATAAAGCTAGACAGGCTTTTGAATGCAAGGCATTCTTCATCAGGTATATGATTCAAATGCCTCCTCAGGTATCAAAGACCAACATCTGGGCACTGGTGGCATTCAAAACTGTCCCACTGAATTGTTTCCTTCAATGAATTGTTGTCTTCAGGCTTATCTATACCACATCAGTGGTGGCTCTGGGGCAGGACAGGACTGAGCACACTTCCTATTAAGTCCACTGGTATGTGCCAGAATAGGACGTTCACTTTAAGGCTGCAGCAGACTCATTCCCAGGGCCCTCTCTTGAGGTCTGCATCTCTGGCCAGTCTGACTTGAAGTGCTGGAGGCAATCCAGGAGCAGCTTTCTGGGCAGATTTCTGACTCTGGAGCATGTTTGTAGACATGGGTGGGTTGGACATCGTACAAGACCAGTGCTCTAAAACAGTCTCCATTTAGATTTCCTTGTGCATATTATGTCTTTGTTTGTTTTTTTTAGTTTTTACCTGGGTCTGGAAACAGTAAAAACTGAAGCATCTTTCGTGTGTGTGTGTGTCTGAGCACAAACAATCCCAGTTTAAAATAAAACACGTGTTTAAGCATTTTGTTTGGTTAAGGCCTTCCGTGTAAACTCTTTGGGAAAAGGGTTGAATCTTTTCTTACTGTGTGGCATGGAGCACACTGTTGGCACGTCACAAATGACAAATACATCATCAAAATATGGGTACTTATTTAGGAATGTGACATCTTGACCTTAAGCCAGCTAGAGCAAGAACAAGGAGATAATCTATCAAGGAATATCGATTACTAATATTAATGGGGTAAAGAATACTTTGTAAGAAACTAATATTTAACTAAATGGAGTTAAGATAAAGTTAAATTGATACAGTTAAAATGCTGCATCTTGTTTTTATAGTTGAGGCAATGTCAGTAGCTGAGGTCATCCTTAAGCTGTGTCATTGCGATACATAAGTAACTCAACCAACCATCAGCCTGTCTTTCCAATTAATTTGCATATCACAATTATGATATTTGAAACGAGTCAGTGGAGTTAAGAGAACAGACTGCATGATAGCACATATTGTGGGTGAATTCTTTCATCTTCTGTACTCAGACAGGTGGAGACTAGAGAGAGCTTTATTTCCTCTGATTGTATGGGAGTGCCTTGTGATTTCTGCATTGCTTTAGTATGTGTGTACTGGGCCATCTTGTCTTAAATTGCACGTAGAAATCTAAAGTGCAATAATGGCATCTTGTTATTTAGTATGTCGTGCAGCAAATTATACACACAGTAATAGGAAACATTCATGTAAATCTGTCTGCCTCTTCTGTGGTCTATTTTCCACCTAAGTATGATAGCTTCAATTTAGGCCGGCTGGGGAAGTAGTTATTGACATGGCAGGTGGCTCTTTTATATTTATGTCTGTTTTGAACAGCCAAAATAGGTTTTTTTGGGTGAAAAAAAAGATGAAATCTTCAAGGTAATACATTCAATTTGAAAAAGCCATTGAAATAGTTCAATTTTTGGATTTAGCAACTTGGCAGTGCCTTTAAAAATAGGAACCATTGGGTGCATCCACATGCTCATTAATGTGCACTAGTTACTGGGCATTTAGTTTAGTACTTGCTTAATGAAGTACTAACTAAATGCACAGTAACCATCACTACTTTGTAGTAGAGCTGGCACACAGTTTTTTGTGACGCTTACTGTGCAGTAGCCTATTGACACTGTGCAGTAGTGTATTAGTACGGTTTTTGACCAGCACACTCCTGTGCAGTGTTTTTAGGATACTGTGCAGTAAGCGTCTCATGTAGACGTGCCTGTCATGTATCTAGGGACGTCCTGTCTTCCAAGAAGATTTTACCTACATCCTGGTATAGTACAATTCCCAAATACCATACTTAATGATTGACCTTAAGAAGCTTGTAGCATGCCTTGCCTCAAAGCTGCTGTGTCAAGAACCCAGGATGCTATGTATATTCATACATGCAGAGTCTCACTGAAGCCAATGAAAGTCAACAGGGGTTCTGGCTACAGGGTACAAAAGCAAAATCATGATCTTGGCTGGGAATTCGGTCTGATGGAGTTGTTCTTCATCCCTCTGCTGTTGACTTGCAGATTCTTTGCACCTTCAGAGATTATGGTGGATGACTGGGAGATGGAAAGAGGTTGAAATGCATTAGCCCACAAATGGGAAGGGTAGGGAGAAGGTCCCAGGGAGAATTTCAGGAAACCATATGCTTACTATAACTACTAGTATCAGGAAACCAAGTCAGCTCTGGAAGATCGGGTCAGGTAAGAAACTTATTTCTTCCTGTTGAGAAGGTATCTGTCTATGACTTATCCACACTAAGCTGCCAGAAATTAGCCTACCTCCAAAGACAAGAGAGAGGTCATATATTGCTTTCTCTTCCCTTTAAGGGCCATACTGCATAAAAAAGCAGTAGAAAGTGAAGGGGGAAAGTACCTCTATTTCCCCATGGACAAAGAGATTAATTGCGACTACTTGGAGGGTACTTCTTTAGCTCTTCTGTACATCATTCCCAGGCCAGTTGGAACTGAAATCTTGCTTAATTAGAAATAAGTGCCGAAATGTGTGGGGAACAGACAGAACTTGCAACCATGTGTCTGCCATTGTTTCAGGAGGTCTGGCTGTAAACTGGGAATTGCAGCCGGCTGATTTATATAGCAAATATTATCTTTGCAACCAATTTCTAAATGAAAGTTTATATTCTGCATCCCTGAGCACAGTGCGAGTGCCTAGACAGACTTGATGCCCATAAAATCGCTGGATTTAGTTTGCCCCGAGTAGAAACAGAGGTGCCCTTTCCGTGCTTCTTCCTAAATTAGATATTACTCCAGAGAAAACAACAGACTAATGTAGCATATCAATAATACTCTCTTTGAACTCTCATCCGTACAGATCACTTAAGGGAGAAGAGAGGGTATTGCGTTATTAGAAATAAAAATCTCAGGCTTGCAATGTCATTTCTCAAGAAAGCATGCTTTTGCCTTTTGGAAATAGCTGTTTAATGCCATTACGATGGAGGATTGGAAGTTAGAACTACCTGGGAAGCTAAAGCCACGGGACAGATTTGGCATTCAGGACTCAGGTCTGTTGAGGATTGGAGGTGACAGCGTCATTTATATTCCCGTTCCATGAAAAACAAATAAGGCCGTAGTCTTGCATTGCAAACATACGGGGGGTGGGGGGGGGGGGAATGAAACCCTCTATTTGTTATTCATATAAGCTTTCTCTGCTTATTTAAGTCTCTTGTCTTTCTGTCGACCAACCTAATGCACGTGCTAATGTAGACCTTTGTTGAAGCTCGAAGAGGCATAAAAAGGGACGTTCCCAACAAAAAGCTTATCAGTCGTTATTAAAGTTTGCCAATACGGGAGACAACGTGATCATCATAGGTATCTCTAGTTATCATATGCCTACCTGCTGGCAGCCTCCCAGAAGTCCGGCTGAGCTCTGAGCCATTTGTCAGGTTGATTCAAATGTGGCAGGTCTGGTTTTTCCCTGCTTTGCAACCTGCAGATATATCTTCATCAGGACAAAGCTAGTGTAAAATGTTGCTTTTATGATTCGGTGGTATTTTAATATCTGGTTTGTGCCAGACAAAGCTGCTGTTCACAGTGCAAGTGAAGAGGGAACTGGGCCTGATAGATGTGTGTGTATATATATATATATATATGTATGTATATATATGTATGTATATGTATGTATGTATGTATATATATTATCCTAACCCAAATTTATGACAGGTTTCTGAAATGGAGTAGAAAATAGACTGGACATGTCAAAGGGGGGACCACCTTGACAGGATGTGTTCTGCTGAATTTTTTTTATCTTTATTTTGGTTACCTCAATACAGATGACAAATGAGGCTATAGTTATGCCTTTCAGTTGCACAGGTCAAGTTGAAAATATCCGATGAAACTGAAATGTGGGCCACATATCTCATGGTAAATGGCTAACTACCCCAAAATGAAAACAGCTTGTTATTTCAACCGATACCCCATGGTTTCTGAATGTGGATGGTTTCTGTTTTCATCTGCTTTTTCCCTTGACTAAGCTTAGGAAACATAGTGTAGGGCCCTGAAGTATGATTATGTGCATTTCTGAATCACGAGCAGTTTCCTAGAGGATATCTATGACCTACCAGTTTGTAGTCACTGTGAAGATGGCAAAATGCAATTCTAGGAAGCATTAGCCACAGTGTTTCCAGTAGACATGGAAGTGTTGATACCTTTGTACAAGGCACGGTTACGGCATCGTGTGGAATATCGGTTATGTATCTGGTTACCTGTGCCCAAGGAAAAGTATTGTAGCAGGTAGAGGGAAGGTCTGCTATGGGAACAGAGAGCCTACGTAATGAGTGGGGAACCCGGTTTTCTCTGATTTAAAAAAAAAAAAAATTAAAAATCCCTAATTTTCAGATTTAAAAAAGTAACCCAAAACCCACATTTTTCCATGATTAAAATGAAACACCACTATATCACACCACACCTTTTCATTAAAATGAAATCACACCATTATATAGTGAAAAATCATGGGAAAATGTGGATTTGGGGTTACTTTTTTTAATCTGAAAATTGTTTTTTTTTTGTTTTGTTTTGTTTTGTTTTTTAATCAGAGAAAACCAGGGAATGAGGGAAATGAAAAGAGCTTTCCTTGTTTGACATGCCTTGCAAAAACAATACTGAATCAAGACATGATTCCTCTGTAAATACATCATGGGGTTAAATATCAGCAAGGGAAAAGAACTATTTGATCTAAAGGACAATGTGGACACAGGGACAAATGAGTCTAAACAGCTTTGCATAAATTTAGATTAGAAATTTAGAGGTTTCTAACTATCAGAGCACCACATTTCCAAAACAGCCTTCCAGTAAGAGTAGTGTGGGAGAAATAATTTCTAGTTTTCTGGGAGAGATTGATGGGTTCATGGTGTGTGTGGTGGTGGTGATAGTAGAAGACTTGATTTGAAGGGCAGGAGGTGCCTTGATCTTGTCTTCTGTGTTTCTATCTCCACAGTATCTGGTCACCGTTACATGCATTTTTATAATACATGCAATGCTTCCTGGTGGGAATGCTCTTCTCTCCTGGATATCTTCCCACTGGATGTGTCAGATATCAAGTAAAATTGGCAGGAGTGAATAAATAGAAATAAAACATAGGTATTCATTATTGATTACAGATAGGCTATCCACATTGTTATTGTTGTTGTTGTCATTAGGAATAAGAAAGACTCAGAGAAGCTACTGTACGTAGGGTACACCTTCCTTGCTTCCATAACAGTTAGACACTAGTCATGCCCCTGTTTCTAATAGACTGTGCAGGCTTCCCTTTCACTAGGGCAAATCACATGTCTAGGGTCTAAGTTGTAGCTGTGTTGGTCTAAGGACATAGGTGGACAAGGTTCTTTGGGTAAATGCTATATCTTTTATTAGATCAACTCAAATTTGAGTTGGTCTAATAAACCGATTTGAGCTGGTCTAATAAGAGATACCGAATTTTCCCAAAGAACCTTGTCTGTCTAAGGTCTGATTCACCATTGCATTGCTCCAGTTTTACACTGCTGTATTTCCCTGTAAATCAGTCGTGTTACTCTGATGTCAAACTAAAAATGATGCAGTGGTGAGAGAGGACTGCATTGTTTTTAAAACCTGGAATAATCCTTTGGCGAAAAAAAAAGGGGGTTATATTACAAGAAAAAAAAATGAATTCAAACTAATTTTGCAGAATCCCTGAATGTAAAATATTGGCTGAAGTCTGCACAGCATCGAACTCACTAAGGTTCATCTGTACCTCCTAGTTACCCACTGTCATTGTACCTCTTAGAGTCTATTAGGCTCCAAATAGTACCTTCTGGTAGATTAGCTTTGATCTCAGCTGTATGGTAGATTTACTTATGTTTGTACTTTTCACAGTCTGCCCTAGCTCTGACTGCTTCCATACTTGAATTAGTTCCAAAATTTCTCTCATTGCTC